>NC_056743.1:337403158-337455658 GCF_019279795.1 Protopterus annectens
TAGAGTTCATTTTGAGTAGCCAAAAGACTTCACATCTTTCTATTTGTAACTCCCACCAACTACCTGCAATGTCATTTGATATAACATCCAAAATGGAATTTACCCCATCCAGTACAACTTGAGGTATACTTAAAAAGTGCATTGTTCATGTTACATTTTGAAATTGCATACAGATGTTCATTAACTCTTTTTCTAAAATTTCACTCAGTCTTCCCAACATAAAAACATTGACATTTGTTAGAAATTGCAATGTATACCAAACCCTTGGTTGAACTATTTCCTTGTTTAAGATAAATAGGAAAAGGTATACCTGGTAACTCTAAAATAGTTTTTCTAAAATGTAAGAACACTGGTGACAACTCCCACATTTAGTTGTATCTTTAAAATTAAGCATACTTGGTGCAGGAGAATGCTCGAAAAGAAATTTGAGGTTTCTTCCCATTTTAAATACAAAATTGGGGTTCTCTCCTAGAATCCCTACCAAATCAGGGTGGGCTTTAAAAATTGCCCAATGTTTTGAAATAATTTCCTTAACCTCCTTAGACCCACATTAGTATGTAACAACCATGTTGTTAATAAAAGATCCGTTACCTTTACTATCTCGAGATTAGTATGTAACAACCATGTTGTTAATAAAAGATCCGTTACCTTTACTACCTCAAGATTAGTATGTAACAACCATGTTATTAATAAAAGATCCGTTACCTTTACTATCTCGAGATTAGTATGTAACAACCATGTTATTAATAAAAGATCCGTTACCATTACTACCTCGAGATTAGTATGTAACAACCATGTTATTAATAAAAGATCCATTACCTTTACTACCTCGAGATTAGTATGTAACAACCATGTTATTAATAAAAGATCCGTTACCTTTACTACCTCGAGATTAGTATGTAACAACCATGTTATTAATAAAAGATCCGTTACCTTTACTACCTCGAGATTAGTATGTAACAACCATGTTATTAATAAAAGATCCGTTACCTTTACTACCTCGAGATTAGTATGTAACAACCATGTTATTAATAAAAGATCCGTTACCTTTACTACCTCGAGATTAGTATGTAACAACCATGTTGTTAATAAAAGATCCATTACCTTTACTATCTCGAGATTAGTATGTAACAACCATGTTGTTAATAAAAGATCTGTTACCTTTACTATCTCGAGATTAGTATGTAACAACCATGTTATTAATAAAAGATCCGTTACCATTACTATCTCGAGATTAGTATGTAACAACCATGTTATTAATAAAAGATCTGTTACCATTACTACCTCGAGATTAGTATGTAACAACCATGCTGTTAATAAAAGATCCGTTACCTTTACTACCTCGAGATTAGTATGTAACAACCATGCTGTTAATAAAAGATCCGTTACCTTTACTACCTCGAGATTAGTATGTAACAACCATGTTGTTAATAAAAGATCCGTTACCTTTACTATCTCGAGATTAGTATGCAACAACCATGTTGTTAATAAAAGATCCGTTACCTTTACTACCTCGAGATTAGTATGTAACAACCATGTTATTAATAAAAGATCCGTTACCATTACTACCTCGAGATTAGTATGTAACAACCATGTTATTAATAAAAGATCCGTTACCATTACTACCTCGAGATTAGTATGTAACAACCATGTTATTAATAAAAGATCCGTTACCATTACTACCTCGAGATTAGTATGTAACAACCATGTTATTAATAAAAGATCCGTTACCATTACTACCTCGAGATTAGTATGTAACAACCATGTTATTAATAAAAGATCCGTTACCTTTACTACCTCGAGATTAGTATGTAACAACCATGTTGTTAATAAAAGATCCGTTACCTTTACTACCTCGAGATTAGTATGTAACAACCATGTTATTAATAAAAGATCCGTTACCTTTACTATCTCGAGATTAGTATGTAACAACCATGTTATTAATAAAAGATCCGTTACCATTACTACCTCGAGATTAGTATGTAACAACCATGTCATTAATAAAAGATCCATTACCTTTAGTACCTCGAGATTAGTATGTAACAACCATGTTATTAATAAAAGATCCGTTACCTTTACTACCTCGAGATTAGTATGTAACAACCATGTTATTTATAAAAGATCCATTACCATTAGTACCTCGAGATTAGTATGTAACAACCATGCTGTTAATAAAAGATCCATTACCTTTACTATCTCGAGATTAGTATGTAACAACCATGTTATTAATAAAAGATCCATTACCTTTACTATCTCGAGATTAGTATGTAACAACCATGCTGTTAATAAAAGATCCATTACCTTTAGTACCTCGAGATTAGTATGTAACAACCATGTTATTAATAAAAGATCCGTTACCTTTACTATCTCGAGATTAGTATGTAACAACCATGTTATTAATAAAAGATCCGTTACCATTACTACCTCGAGATTAGTATGTAACAACCATGTTATTAATAAAAGATCCGTTACCTTTAGTACCTCAAGATTAGTATGTAACAACCATGTTATTAATAAAAGATCCGTTACCTTTACTATCTCGAGATTAGTATGTAACAACCATGTTATTAATAAAAGATCCGTTACCTTTAGTACCTCGAGATTAGTATGTAACAACCATGCTGTTCATAAAAGATCCGTTACCTTTACTACCTCAAGATTAGTTTGTAACAACCATGTTATTAATAAAAGATCCGTTACCTTTACTACCTCGAGCAGGGGGGAACTTCTCCAAGTCATTACCCAGCAGGGCTTGTCCTGTAAATCAACTTTTCTGGATAACCCTTTTCATGGAAAATTTGACAAATTTTTCCAAGTTCTACTTTAAAATTAACTTCATCTGAGCACATTCTTGCTGCCCGAACCATTTGTCCTTTTATAATGTTCCTTTTAGTATGGTGGGGGTGGAAACTGATAGCCCAGATAACTGTTAGAAAATGTAGATTTTCTAAAAACCTTAGAACCAGGACAACAGTTAACGTCATTTTTAAAAATAGTGGTGTCCATATAATCTATACTCTTGCCACAGTATGTTCCCATGAACTTAAAAAATGAAGAGGTGTTATTTAAAAATGTCATGAACACAGTGATATGTGCCTGTAGGTCTTTCCAAAGAATAAAAATACCATCCGGGTAATGATATTATGCCAGCCAGTTGTCATTATAATCAGATGTCAAAACAAATTTCCTCTCCTATGCATACTTAACAAGACTGGCATAAATGGAGGGGGGGGGGTGCAACTCGCCCCCATTGCAACACCTTTAATTTGTTTAAAAAACTTCTCCCTTGGAAAAAAAATATTATCTAAGATAATTCCCATTACTTCTATAATAAAATTTACTACAGTGTTATTTAACTTTGTCAAATTCTTAATAGTTTTGGAAAATAAACATAAGCTCTCCTCATGGGGAATCAAACTGAATAAATCTCTAACTGCCACTGTGGTAAAACTACAAGTAGGGGAATGCCATTCTTTTTTTAATCGTAGATAAAACAATTCCAAGAATCTTTCAAGCAATGTTTAATCTCAGCTATAGAATTCTGAAGTAATCTATCTATAACCCCCCTAGACTATATGTAATACTGCTCTGTGCTGTCACAATAACTCTATAAGGGGTCGATAGATATTTTTGTGAACTTTCGATATCCTGAAAGCAACTAGTATGAAGGCGTGCTCATTTTTTTAAAAAAGTTAATAATAACACCTTGTAAAGTGCATCTTCCAGTGTTAATTGTATCTTCCTATGTGCAATTAATACTTCATTTATAGATGTTGTTCTATATTTTTATGAATCGTGAAATATATTGAACATTTTCTGTGTAGTCCAGTTTATCTACAAAAACAACCCCTCCACCTTTATCTGGTTTCATTATTCTATAATTTTCCTTCGATCTGAGTTCATTGAGCAACATACTTTCTTGGGAATTTAAGTTATAATATTTGCATTTGTGTTTGTAATTTACTTTAAATAAATCTGTTGAGCAAATTCTTTCAAAAGCTGCCATTGTCGGATGCATGGCATATCACAAGCAAGGTTGAGGATCATAGGAAGTTACTGGGCTAATGGCCCTAGGGCCCTTACAAGTCTAGCCAAGTTCTACTGATCACCACCTACTGCTCCTGCCCAAAAGGGACACAGGTGGAACCCCCGGGGTGAATTTACGGTTACCCATCCAATCTTCCAGATTTCGTATGAAGAGGGCCAATGAGGTGCTCTGGTTGACATCATGTGGGAGTCTGTTCCAAAGGTGTGGTAACCCCCGGGAGACAAATCTGTCCCTCCAGCAGGTTCTATTAATGTCACATACCAGGTTAAGGTCTTAAGAGCAAGTAACCCATGTACCACTTGACTTGCAGATATGCATCATTTCCAATAAAGCAGGGTCAGAGATTGCCTTATATGCAAGGCAGAAATTGCTTCTGAGTAGTCTGTATGAAATATAATAAGGTGAGAGTGATTTCAAACAATCCACAGAGGACAGATGCTGAAGACCGTGAATTTTCCTTGTGAGGAACCTTTGTGATCTCTACAATTGCTGCAGGTGCTTCGAAAGGTACATACCAAAAGGGGCGTTGTACTGAATTATTGGTCTGATGAGGGAAGAGCACAGGGAGCTTATAGCTTCTTTTTTTTTCTGGAGGCAATGCCCTTACTTATGAGATGAGCAATATAGAATGCCCTTCTTACCATTGTTAAGACATGGTGATCAAAGGTAAGGTTGCTGTCAACGTGAGTGCCCGGGTCTCTCACTACTGTGTGTACTTAGGGTGCTGCTATTGACGTGACAGTCAGCAGGAACATCACTCTTACTGAAAGGAATAATAATACATTTTTTTTTGCATTGAGTTTAAGGCCATGACTTTGGCACCAGTCATTTGTGTAAGACCCTGTTGTAGGATGTGGACATCATTTGGAGATTCTATAACCACTCCCAGTTTGCAGTCATCAACAAACTTTGTTAGCCACAGACCTTTAGTTTTTGCTTGTACTTCAGAGAAATAGATTCCAAACAGTAGAGGTCCCAGGACTGATCCCTGTGGAACACCGCTGGTTACAGGTCTGCTGTTGGAGGTGGAGTCCCCTATTCTGACTATATGGGTTCTATCAATGAGCCAATTAGCAACCCATGTAATGATATAAGGGTTGATACCTAGCTGGGTGAGTTTGTCAATGATGCCTGAGTGGGGGAGAGTGACAAAAGCCTTGGCTATGTCTAGGTAGGCTGTATGCACAGATTTTCCCTCATGCAGGGCCTTGGTGACTGTCTTGAAGAAGTCCACCAGGTTTAACAGGCATCATCTCCCTTTGACAAATCCAAACTGAGTATGGTCAGGTGTTTGGAGATTACCTATATCTTTGTTGATAAGGTCCATGATGATTCACCCCATGGCCATGCAGATAAGGCTAGTCAGGGTAATCAGTCTATAGTTCCCAGGGTCAGTGGAAGCACTGCCTTTTTGCAAGGGAATAACAATGGCCATTTTCCATTCAACTGGGATGAAGCCAGTGCTTAGACTATGATTGAAAAGAGTCCCCAATGGTGTTGCTAATTCTTGTTGGAGCCCATGTAGGATGCAGCCTGGGATGTTATCAGATCCCATAAATGCTGTGCTTTTGGCCTTAGAGAGGGTGTTTACTACCTGCTCTGTAGACATACAAGGTAGGGGACAGGTGGTAGGGATGTCATTGGGTACGTGTGATAGGACACTGTGGTGAAGTTTTCACAGAACCTGTTGGCTAACAGGTTAGCTATGTCCACAGGCTCAGTATATGTGGTATAGGTTCATAGATTAGTACTAGGTTAACTGCCCTTGTGAGCCATTTTAAGCTTAGCCAATTATCCCTTGTGAGACTCAAATCCTGCACCTTATGTTTATAAGGCAAACACCTTAACCATTAGGCCACCTACCAGTTCGGCACAAATCTGGGCCTTTCCTTTTAGGTTATGGATGCAATTAAAGAATGCCTTATGTTTGTCCTTAGTTGGGGAAGCTAATTTGGATTCATAGTTTGCTTTGGAGGACTTCACTGGAAGTCTTATTTGCTTGTTTAAGCTGAGGAGGGAGTGTTTTCAGTTTAGCGCTCACTCTCTTACTCTTAGATAGCAATTTTTTCCTCTTATTGTAAAGCCTGTTAATGGCAATTGTCAACCAGGCAGGTTTGCTGCTTCTTGAGGAGCTTGTTTTGGTCCTAGCAGGTATGGCCAAGTCAATGCAGTTATACAGGTGCTTGTATAAAGAATTGGTGTAGAACTCGGCATAGTTCCTAGTTCCATATGAGGGAGGAGCTGCAGTGAAGCTATTTATACTATCCCCTAATAGGTTATAATCTGCTTTGAAAAAGTTTTTTAGTTTAGTTGCTGCTGGGGGGGGGGTTAGGTGTGATAATTACTTCAAGTGAGACTGATTTGTGGTCAGACCTCACCAGGGAAGACCTCATAGTGAGCTACAGTGGTCCCCCATATTGGTAATCACCACATCCAGGATGTTGGCACTCCTTGTGGGGGTGTCAACCAGTTGGCCCAGGGCATTGGAGTTAACAAAGTTGAGGAAATTTTGGGCAAGTGAGTTTGAGCATGAGTAATTTACCCAGTCAGTGGTCGGGTAGTTAGTCATCCAAAACCATTGTTTTGGATGCATCTTAATAAACTCAAGTAGATCCAAATAAACAGAGTGGGTGTTCTGATTCATGGAGGGGGTCCTGTAGCTGGCAATGACTTGAATAGGTGTACTAACAACAGTTAATTGCACCTGAAGTACCTCCAGGGATTCATACTGTTTAACTAGTCTGGAGGTGTATTTATCTTTAATGAATATTGATACACCTCCTTCTTTAGTTGTCAGGCCTTCAGCTTGTGATCCGAATGTGTGGAAGGAAGTGTAACCCAGTATGGCTGGGGTGATCTCTGCAGCCTTGAACCAGGTCTTCATGACTGCACAAATATCTGCATCTTCCAAGGTGAGGACTGCTTCCAGTGAGTGCAGCTTTATGTTAAGAGGGTTGTCAGTGAACATGAGGCAGTTGCTATACTGCCTCAGAATGCCCATGTCAACCAAGCTGTATGGAGAAACTGTGGGAAATTGTCCATCAATAGTGTTAGGTAAATTTATATGGTCAGGAAAAGAGGTCACACGTAGGATTGGTTAGTGGGTAAGATGCGTGTTGGTACCTCCAAGGCTAGACTTGGTGTTCCACCTGACATTAGAGCAGGACCATGAAAAACCTCTTAAAGACCACAAGCAAAGTGTTAAGGAAAATTTAGCAAGCAAAACATTTGCGTCTATAACCACCATTGGTAACCACTGTTGTGCGTTAGTGCACAATGGTGTGCTACATGCAAACAAGCACAAATACGGTGCTTAAATAAAACAAGAAATAACCCTTTTAAACCTTAAGCTAGCCAATAAGGATGCTCTCTCTGAGCTCTAGTTCAATCACTCTCGATTAGATGGGACTCAGACAGCACTCTCCTCCCACAAGGGTGCAGAAGGGCCTTCTCCAACAAAGATGGTTTGAATTCAGTCTTTAGAATGGTTAATTCCAGTGCTGTTTGCTTTGCAAATATGCAAGAGGTCCATCAGGGTGAGGTCTGACAGCATCCTGTATGCCAGCTATAGACCTCCCCAGAACAGCCTGTAGGAGACAGAATACATGGCTAGGGCCTTGAGGCGGTTTATATAGGACATTTTACTTACGTCCTATATTCTTTTAGTGAAGAACCTCTGTGGAGGCTCCATTTGTTGCATATGCCTGGTTAAGTAAATATGAAAGTGGGCATTGTACTCAATGATAGGTCTGATGACTGTTGAATACAGTGTAAACATTGACTTCCTTTGACCTAGATTCCATACATTTATTTATAAGTTGCACAATATAGCATCATTTCCTCAGATACATGATGGTCAAAGGTTAGATTACTATGCATGTCTGTGTCCCTAAGTCCCTAATTACTGGGTCAACTCTAAGGGGTGTGTTGGCAATATGATAGTTACCAGGGGTGGAGGACTTCCCAAAGGATACTATTATGCATTTCTTGGGATTTAGTTTTAGTCCATAGCTCTGACACCAGTTGTTTTGTCTGTGTCAGCCCTTCCTGGAGAACATTTGTGTCAGTGTGAGATTCAAAGAAAGCTTCTAATTTGCAATCATCTTCAAATTTAATCGCAAGAGACCACTGACTTTGGTCTTGACTTCAGAGAAGTAAATGCCAAAAAGGAAAAGTACAAGGACCTATCACTGAGAGACTCTACTTGGGACTGGCCTCTTTGTAGAGGTGGACTCCCCAATTCTAACCTGCTGGGTCCTATCTGTGAGCCAGCTGGATATCAACTGGGTGACATATGGGTTTGTACCTAACCTCCTGAGTTTGTCAACAATGCCTGAGTGGGGTATTTTGTCAAATGCCTTGGCCAGGTCAAGATAGGCAGTGTGAACCATTTTGCCTTCATCCATTACTTTAGCAACCTTTTCAAAGTCGTCCACCTGGTTGAGAAGGCATGACCTGACCTTAGAGACAGCATTAAGGACCTGTTCCCTACTGACAGCAGGGGGAGTTATATTTGATGGTATTTCCTGAGCGAAGGTTGAGGGGAAGAGAGGGGTAAAGTTGGAGATGAATGTATCGGCCAGTAGGTTTGCTATATCTTCTGGCTCATCATAGGTGGATTTATTAGCAATGAGCTCTGCACACAATTGTGTATTGTCTTTGAGGATGTAGACCTAGCTAAAAAATGCTTTGTGCTTGTCCTTGGCATGGGAGGCCAAATTTAACTCAAAGTTGGCTTTTGTAGACTTTATCTGTCCTCTGAGTTGTTTGTTTAGTTTGGTGAGAGTGCTTTTATCCTACTGGGTGCTGTAATTCCTAATTTTTGCCACAACTGTCTTCCTTCTGTATACAGCCTATTGATGTTGTGATTCCACCAGGGTGGCTTGTTTTTTTGAGTTTGTACTGTACTTCTTCCTGGTGAGTACATCTGCCTCTATGCAGCCATTAACATGCTTGTACAGGTTTTCTGTGAACAGTTCTGCATAGGCAGCAGTGTTCTCAGGGCTTATGGGAGCTTGAAATTTTGCCAGGTTATCACTTAATAGTAGGATGCTAGCCTTAGAGCAGTTCCTGAATAATCCAGGGTTAGCTGACATTCCAGGTTTTATTTTTAGTTTAAAGGAAACTATTTTGTGGTTTTACCTTACCAGAGAAGACATTACACTTGAAGGTGTGCAGCATTCTCCCATATTTCTGAGGACCAGATTCAGTATGTTTGCAACCTGGCTGGTGTATCTGGTCCAGGGAGTTTGTGTTTACAAAATCCAAGAATCTCTGTGCCTGTACGTTTGGTGTTGTATGAGATTCCCATTTAATAGTGGGGTAATTAAAGTTACTCACAAATATGGTTTTGGATTGGATGTTGTGTTTCCAAGTTTAAATACATGTTATGGGTTTCCAGTGTCATAGAGTGCATCGTTGTCATAGCTTGCAAGGAAATGGTGTGGGATTCTGCCTATGATGATTTGAATAGCGATAAGCTCAAGTGCATTTTCCTGTTTGACCAGTCTTGAGGTTATTTATTTTTGATGTAAATCGAGACACCTCCACCTTTATTCCCTGTCTGTGTAGAAGCTGGTCTAAATGTGTGGAAAGCATTAAATCCTTGCAATGCTCTTCGTGGCTCTAATCCATATCTAAGTAACCACACAGGCATCAGAATTCTCTAGGGTGAGGTGAGTTTGTAGGGAGTGGAGATTTTTGTTTAGAGTCCTAGCATTGAGCAGTAACACCTTTACATTTTTGGTTTTGATTTACTATGTCGGAAGTAGTTTCAGTTTTGCATTGCCTAAAAAAGCACTATTTGGGAGGACAATGTCTTAGCTAACATTCAAAAGCCTAGAGGAGAGAGGTACAGATCATCCCTGGCATCTCCTCCCATGCCGACAGATATTGCAGCCCCTTAAAATGATACCAGAGACTAAGCTAATTATTAAGGTCAGTCATGTTCTGTTCAGATTGTGGCATCATCTTTGGAGAACGTAAAATGCTGCTCGATGCTAGGCTCAAACCATCCTAGGACACATATTTCAACAGCTCCATGATATTTCTCTTCATATAGTCTAGGGAGGTACGTTTCAGGTCATTTACACCTACATGAGCTATGACTACATGAGCTTTGCCTGACGTATAAAGCCATGTCCAACCCGGAATTAATGGACATGCTGCACCTCAGAAAATCCAAATCCCATCGAGCTACGCACTCGAGAGACTTGAACCTCAGCACTGAAATAAATAGGACATGCTGGAGGGACAGATTCATAATCCAGAGGCTCCATTCACTCTGGAATAAAATCCCAGTCCAGGTTAGGCAGAGTCCCTCATTGACTCTCTTCAAGAGGAATCTTGATGAGTGGATGGGAGATCGTAGGTTTACCCCGGGTATCACTTCTGTGTCACTGTTAGATAGAGGCATAGTATACTAACCTCGAAAAAGGGCATAGCAAAATAAATTTAAAATGGGTGGCGAAAGCCAAACACATTCTGGCTAGGCTTATAAATGCCCTAGGGCAGATAGCCTAGTATGAACCTATGAACCTATGAACCTATGACTAAGTCATACTGGTACTTGTAGTCCAATGACCTGAGTGCATGTGCAATGTGGAGGATCCTGGCTCCAGATAAGCAACTGACGGTGAGTTTTTCCTTACTCAGGCTGGTGAGAGGAACAGCAGTGTGCCTTACAATGGAGTCTACTGTGACAAGAATGTTGGATTGCAGCAGCTTGCCTTATGATCTTAGAAGTAGAGGCTCCCTGAGATGTGTCTGTAAGTACTGATGTGGGTGTTGTTTTTAAAGAGGGTATTCGGGGCTGTTTAGGGTATTTTTTATGTGTACTTCTTCTAGAAGGTCTTTGTGGTTTAGGAAGATTACACGTAAGTGCCTCAGCATATGTAGGTCTATATGTCTGCTTTAAAATTGTGTGTGACGGATGCAGCATGTGTACTACTGACAACCTTATTGACATTAGGAGTACTTTTATGTGAGAGATTTGCCTTCAGTGACATTGTGTAAATATATCTCTCACATACCATATCAGTTTGTTTGAGAATTAACTGTTTGTCAGTAAACATGAGGCAATTTCTACATTGCCTCAAGATGCAATGCCCATATCCATCAAACTGGTAATGGAGATAGTTGGAAAGTTCGCATCCATGGTAACAGATGCTTTTTTATTGATTAGACAGTTGGAGTGAAAATATAAAGTAATGTCAAGAATGTGTTTTACAATGCTGGGGGCAATGTTTGTCACTGCAAACACTTTGTCCTGTGTCCGACTAGATATTAGTGAAATTTCAAGGGTACCTTTACAGGAAAACTGCAAACTCAAGTTGTCTGCATCTATACAGGCACTGCCAAACACTTGAGGGGAAACTAATAAGGAGACCCTGATGATTTACAGATGAAGTATTTAGGCAGATATTCTGAAGTTAGAAACAAATCAAGCAGTACTTACTGAAAACAAAGAATTGGCTTGTCAAGAATGATGAAAAGAGGGGAGTCGCATGAATGGCTACTGCCTGGCTACTACTAATGCTGGTCTCAGCACAGCTTCACTCTGTTGGGATACAATGCTCCTTTGCTTCTTCTCTCACCAGAAGCAAAATGTTAGCACCAATCCCAAGAAGAGAAGCAGGCCACAGCCTGTTTGGTGATCCACAGTCTTGTCCCAGATGATGCAAGGGTCTGTAGACTTGTTGTAGTTTTTTCCTGGTAGGTGCCTTGAATAGCAACCAGACCAATCATGAAGGCTAAAAAAAGACACTCACTGCCAACCAAAACCAGTCAGGAATCAATGCACTTTGTTCCTTCTCTCACCAGGAGGAGAACATAAACACAAATTCCAATCTGTCACCTATGAAGCAGTTAGGCTTTCCAGTGATCAGCAATCTCCAGGAAATAATATCCCTGTGCTTCTCTCACCAGGAACAAAACACAAGCACTATTCCTAAGATGACTATTGACAGGTAGAATGTGGGCTCTCCAATAATTGGCGGACTTGGAGCGGACATACAGATTTTAAATGTAAGATGGAAAAATTGTTAATATTCTAAGCACTGCAGTGTGCACTAAGCAGTTAGATATGAAAGAAGGGGTAACTTAAGCTTTTGCTATCTAACTGGAGAGACACTAAATTTAAAAGAGCAAGATAGATTGGAAAGGGGGTGGGCACATTGTTTTCTGGTTCTATGGAATACAGTGGGATGGCCAATAAATGTAAATAGCTGAAGGGGAGTGATTTCACAAAATGATAATTTTATGCTTACTCACAACAGCCAATGAAAGGGGATAGCCTGTAAAATTAACATAAGGGAAGGCAACTAGAAAGACATTTGTGTTTAATAACACAATAGCACCAGGGTGTGAGGATGGGTGAAAACTAAATTTCTGTGTGACTCACAAGAGAGACAGCTGTGATCCTTCCTAGTTTAAATATACAATTAAAAGTAGAATACCAGTAAAACACCATGCAAAGAAAACAAATCACAATATAAAAAAAACAGAAGAAGACAATGAAGGAATATGAAATACAAGAAAGCGAAAACAAACCACGTTTTCCCTCACAGCAAGCTGTGGCAGAGTCTAAGTGAGGTCTTCCAGTAATCTGCTACAGATCTGGTGACAGACATTTACTGCTAAAGAAAGGAGAGGTACGTTTAGGTATCATCCATGTAGCATTGAGAGTGTGCACCACTCATTTGAATGAGCTTGTCCAGTGGAAGGAAATCCACAGCAAATGGCAATGAGCCCATTGTGGATTCATGACATATTCCAAAGGTAAGAGGGAAGAGAAACAAACTACCGCTACAGTCATCCCTCTCCACAAAGGAGGAGCGACTATAGACCCTGGGAACTATTGCTCCATTAGCCTAACGAGTCTGATATACAAAGCTATGGAAAGCATCATCATGGACCTAAAAAATAAGGATATAGGGAATCTACAAACTCTGGATCCCACACAGTTTGATTTTGTGAAGGGTATACTATGCCTGCTTAACTTAGTCGACTTCTTTGAGTCAGTCACCAGAGCTGTGGATGAAGGCAAAGTGGTTCACACAGCCTACCTTGATCTGGCCAAGGCCTTTGACACCATTCCCCACTCAAGAATCATAGAAAAACTCAGCAAGCTAGGCATCACCCCCTATATCACTAGGTAGGTTGCAAACTGGCTCACAGATAAAACCCACAGTGTGAAAGTAGCTGACTCCAAGTCAGACTGCTGACCATTAACAACTGCAGTCCCACAGGGTTCGGTCCTGGGACCTCTCCTGTTTGGTATCTACTTCTCTGAAGTCCAGGCCAACATGAAGGGACTCTGGCTGACAAAGTTTGCAGACAATTGCAAATTGGGAGCTATTATTAACTACCCAAGTGATGTTGACATCCTGCAGAAAGGCCTCACTGAGACCGACTGGTGTCAGAACCATGGCCATAAGCTCAATGCAAAAAAATGTGTCATCATCCCATTTGGGAAAAACCTGGTTCCCATGAATTACCACACTGATGGTAATCCACTGAACACAGAAGGCATTATAAGAGATCTGGGAACACAGTTTGACAGCAACCTCTCTTTTGACCACCACATTGCCACTGTGGTCAGAAAGTCCTTCTATGTGGCACATCTCATTATTAAAGGTTTTGCATCCAGGAAGAAAGAGGTCATTGTCTCCCTCTACTCTTCCCTCATTAGGCCAATCATCGAGAATGTATCCTAGTTCAAATCCACTTGCTGGGGATAAAAAATATCAACCAAAAAATAAGTTGCAGAAGGTCTGGTAGTTGATGTGGAGGATTAAAGCTCTTATGCTGCCTTCTGTAGTCAAGGGGTCGAGGTTTGATTCTTTCTTACACCACTGCCCACAGTGTGGCTCTGAGTAAGTCACTTAACCAAACACTGCTCCTGCATTGGGTTGTCTTACCTAGCTAACAATAACAATAATTCATTCATTCATTCATTCATTCATTCATTCATTCATTCATTCATTCATTCATTCATTCATTCATTCATTCATTCATTTATTCACTAATATTTACATTTGTAATTCTAACTTATTATAATTAATGATGTCTGTAATATTGAATGACCTTACAACTTTCTGCAAGAGAAGAGACCCAAGTTGGTGATGTGGATCAATCTTAAAAGGAGAGGACAGGAGAGGAGGGGAGAATTTTACTTTCCCAGAGACTGGGGCATTTACTCAAGTGTCTCTGTGTGCCTCTTTGCAGTGCCAACACTGCTTCTTCTTGGTACTCAATCCCCACTGAATTTTCTTCTGAAAGTGTGAGCACGTATAAGGAATTCAAATGCCTGCAGCTTATTACTGACTGTCTGACTTGACTGCACAAAAAGATGGTTTGAAATAAAAAACGCCTGGATGCCTTACCCTTACTTATAAGTTGGACAACACAGAATTCATTTTTTATTGCCTGGGCTACATGTTGGTCAATGGGCAGATTACTGTCTACTTATGTTCCTGGAACCCAACTACCAGGTTAACTCTTAGGGGTGTTTTATTGATGGAGTAATTAACTTGGGGGGACATGTTCCCAAAAGGCACTATAATACACTTCTTGGCATTGAGTTTTAATATGTAGCTTTGGCAATAGTCATTTGTCTGTGTTCGACCCCCTTAAAGAATGTCAATGCTGTGTGGACAATCTATGATGACTCCTAATTTGCAGTTGTCTCTGAACTTGGTGAGGTTGAGGTCCTTAAAATTACCCTTGACCTCCGAGAAGTAGATGCCAAACAGGACCGGGCCCAGCACTGAGCAGTGAGGTACTTCATTAGTCTCTTGGTGACTTCTTGGGTCTTATCTGTGAGCCAGGTGACAATACAGTGAATTATGTGGGGAACTATGACTAGTTTGGTGAGTTTGTCAACAATATCCGAGTACATACATTTCAGCCTTTTAGAGTAGGAAATCTGAACAAAGCCATAAATAAAAGTGGGACAAATGCCTAAAACTGGGGACAATTTTTAAATATTGCACTTGCAAACTTAGAAAGTTGATAGAATAACAGGTTTTGCATTATCATGAATTTTCTGAAGGATATGAAGTCTGAAACTTAAAAGTCTGTCATTTTTTTATAACTTCAGTCTTTAATGATTTACCAGTAATTTGCCCGAAAACCACAATTTTATGAAAAATGGACCAATAATATGAAGCCAAAATCTAAACATTCTGCAAAAATCTGTACAGTTGAGAGGTGGGCTATTGTATTGAGCACCTTAGCCAGGTCTAGGTATATTGTATGCACCATTTCCCCCTCATTCATTGCTTTGGTGACCTTCTTAAAGAAGTTAAATGGGAGTGACCTTCTTCTGACAAAACCAAACTGGGATGGATCCAGTATCTTTAGACTGACAATGCCATGATAAATCGTATGATGGCTTTGCATATTTGACTCATGAGACTAATGGGTCTGTAGCTTCCAGAGTCATTTGATGGTCCACCCTGTGAAGTGGGATAACTGTTGCAGTCCCCCATTCTCACGGTGCATAGCCAGTTTTGAGGCTATAGTTGAAAAGTGAGTCAAATGGTCCTGATAGGTCATATTTAAAGCAATTTAGGAGACAACCTGGGATATTGTCTGGGCCCACTGAAGCTGTGTTTTTGGACTTAGTGGGGACCACCATGCCCTTCTCCGTGCTAATGGTTGGGAAAGTTATGTTAGTAGAGATTGCACATGGGGTGGGGGTGGGGGGGTGACATTACAGCTGAATTTGTCAGCCAGCAGATTTACTGTGTTCCTGTGTTAATGTGCTCAGTGAAGGTGGTACCATTTACCACCAGTTCAGCACACTGCTGTGTGTTACCGTTAAGGTTTTGTACATAGCTGTGGAAGGTTCTGTGGTTGTCATTTGTCTGAGAAGCTATCGGACCTTGGACATGATCTTGTTAGATTTAATTAGCCCTCTTATTCTCCTTTTTAACTTAATTAGTAAGTTCTTGTCATTATGAGAGTTGGTCTTTCTGAGTCTGGCCATGACTTTTTTCCCTTTTGTTATATACCCTGTTAAGGTTAGGATTTTACCAGTGTGGTTTATTTTGGGAGTTTGTTTTGGGATTACTTCTGGAAGATATTTGTGTACAAGGTTTCTCTGACAATTCTTAAGAGGTTGCTGTGAACTTGGGGTTTTGGAGGAGCTTTGAATTTTGACAAAATGTTGCTTAACAGGACATAGTTTGCTTCTTAACTGTTACAGTTTCTGCTGGGTTTTCCATGTTGATTTTTATTTTGAAGGAGACTGCTTTGTAATCTAAAGTCACCAGTGAGGATGTGACATGGGGTGGAGATGAGGTGCAGCACTCTCACATACTGATGACCACTAGGTCCCGTATGTTTGAATCTCTGGTTGGAGTGTGCACTATCTGGTCAAGGGTATTTGTGTTAAAGTCCAGGAAATGTTGTTCCTTCAAGTTGAAGGAAGTGTATGTTTCTCAGTCTATAAAGGGGGCTGTTGAAGTCTGCCATGAAAAAGTGCTAGATGTTGAGTGCCTCCAGTAGGCTTGGTATGAGTTATGGAATTCATGGGGCATAGATGGTGACCTTTAGCTTTCTAGAATATGGTAAGGGAGTTTACCTTTGGTGACTGGCACATGGATGAACTCCAACGCATCAGCCTGTTTAACCAAGCTAGAAGTACACTTGTTGCTAATGTAGATCAAAACACCTTCAGCTTTAGTCCTTGTCTGTGTAGCTGATGGTCTAAATGCTGGAAAGGCATGCAAGCCTTGCACTGCTAGGGTACTTTCTGCAGCTTTAGACTATGTCTCAGTAATGGGAGAAATCTTTATATTCTCCAAAGTGAGGAGAATTTGTAGGGTGTAGAGTTTTTGTTAAGGCTCCTAGCATTGAGTAGTAATACCTTTAGGTTCCTTTGGGTTTTATTTGCTATGTCAATAGTTTTGCCAAGTTGGCACTGTCTAAAAAAGGCTCTAAAGGAGGTGAATAATGTTTTAGGCAATACCTAGAAGCCTGGGGGGACAGAAGCAGACCAGTCTTGGCCAAGCAGTGTGGTCTGCTAACCATGTTCTCCCATGCTGACAAACACTGAATCTCCCTGGAATAACACTAGAAACTAAACCGACTGCTAAGGTCAATCATTTTGTCTTCATACTGTGGCATCATCATTGGTGAAGTTAAAATGCTGCTCAGTGCAAGGAACATAGGATCATAGGATAAAAGGAGATTACTAGGCTAATGGCCCTGGGGCCCATACAAGCCTAGCCAAGAGTTTATCCCCAAAAAAGAAACCTCAATCAACACCTGTTGCCCCTGTCAATGAGGCACACAGGTGGAACCCCTGGCGTAAATTTGTGGTATCACATCCTCTCATCAAAGTTGCACTTGAAGAGGGTCAGCAAAGTACTTTGTTTGACATGTATGGGAAGTGTATTCCAGAGATGGGACAACCTCTGAGAGATAAACCTGTCCCTACAGCAGGTTTTGTCAACGTGACATACTAGATTTAGGCCTTTTGACTGGATAATGTGTGAGGAGTTAGACTTACAGATATGGAGCATCTCTAGCAGAGCAGGGTCAGAGATTGCCTTGTAGGTGAGACACAGATTAGCTCTGAGCAATCTGTATGATACCGTGTAGAGTGACAGTGATTTCAGCCTGTCCACACAGGACAGGTATTGAAGGCCATGGATTCTCTTTGTGAGGTATTTCTGTGCCCTTTCCAGTTGGTGCAGGTGTTTGGAGAGGTACATACCAAATATGGCACTGTACTCAATTTTTAGCCTAATGACGGAGGAGTACAGAGAGGTAATAACCTCCTTTTTTTCTGCATGCAATCCCTTTACTTATGAGATGAACCAAGTAGAAGGCTTTTCTGACCATTGCTGCTACATGATAGTTGAATGTGAAATTGTTGTCAACCTGTGTACCCATGTCTCTCATCATAGGTTGTGTGCTTAGGGGGTTGCCACTGATGTGGTAATCAGTAGGAGCTGTGTTTTTGCTGAATGGTATGGTAAGTCATTTTTTTGTGTTTAACTTAAGGCCATGACTTTGGCATCAGTCATTTGTTGCTGTGAGACCCTCTTGTAGTATGTTAACATCATTTGGTGAGTCAATGACAACACCCAACTTACAGCTGTCTGCAAACTTGGTCAGCCACAGGCCGTTTGTCTTTGCCTGAACCTCTGAGAAGTAGATGCCAAACAGTAGGGGTCCCAAGACAGATCCCTGGGAAGCACCATGAGTGATAGATCTGCTGTTGGAAGTGGAGGCACCTATTTTGACCTTGTGGGTCCTATCAGTGAGCCAGTTGGCCACCCACTTGAGACGACAGGGATTTACACCAAGTTGTGTTAGCTTTTTGATGATGTCTGAGTGGGGGATTGTGTCAAAGGCTTTGGCCAAGTCAAGGTAAGCTGTATGTACTGACTTTCCCTCATCCAGTGCCTTGGTGACAGTCTTAAAAAAGTCAACCAGGTTCTACAGGCAAGATCTGCCCTTGACAAATCTGAACTGGGTGGGGTCAAGTGCTTGGAGATTGCCTATGTCCTTGTTTATGAGCTCCATAATAATACGCTCCATGGCCTTACAGATCAGACTTGTCCAGCTAATAGGGAGATAGTTTCCAGGGTCAGACGTGCCACCACCTTTGTGCAAAGGGATGACAATGGCAGTTCTCCACTCTGCTGGAATGAAGCCTGTACTTAGGCTATGGTTGAATAGGGTGCTCAATGGTGTGACTAATTGTTGCTGGAGATGGTGCAGAATACAGCCTGGGATACCATCAGTTCCCATGGAAGCTGTGTTCTTTGCCTTGGATAGGGCCTTTAACACTTGGTCTATGGAGATGTGAGGTGTGGGATGTCAGGGATGATGAATGGGCCTTTGGAGGGGAGAGGGGGTGCAGTTTGCACTGAACCTATCTGCTAGCAGGTTGGCTAGGTCAACAGGATCAGTGTAAGTGATACCGTTAAGAACTAATTCAGAACAAACCTGGACTTTGCCATGGAGGTTTTTGATACAACTGAAAAAGGCTTTGTGGTTAGCCTTTGTTGCATAAGCTAGTTTCAATTCATAATTGGCTTTGGAGGTTTTCCCTAGTGATCTCATTTGCTTGTTGAGGCTAAGGAGGGAGTTTTTCCAGTTGGGAATTTGTGGCTTTTTACTCTTGGACAACAGTTTCTTCCCTTTGTTGTAAAGCCTGTTGATAAAAGATGTTCTCCAGATAGGTTTGTGTTTCCTTGAGGAGCAGGTTTTAGTTCTATTGGGTACGGCTGAGTCCTTGCAGTTGTACATGTGCTTGTATACTGCACTGGTGTACTGTTCAGCATATTTGTCTGCATCCTCTGAAGGGGTGATTATATGAAGCTACTAATACCCTCCCTTAGAAGGTTGTAGTCAGGTTTTGAGAAGTTTTTTAGCCTAGTTATGGCTGGGGGGGGGGATGTTGGATGGGATAGACACTTTGAATGAGACAGACCGGTGGTCTGATCTAAGCAGGAAAGAACTTACTATGAGGGTGGTGCAGTGGTCGCCCATGTTGGTGAGAATCAAATCTAGAATGTTATCTCCCCTTGTGGGGGATGAGCCAAGCTGGTCTAGTGTATTAGAACTGATGAAGTCAAGGAATCATTGAGTGAGTGCATTACAGCAGGAATAGTTCACCCAGTGGTGGGGTAGTTGAAGCCACTAAGGATCAGGGTGTTAGGGCTAACTTGATGGAGTCAAGTAGGTCCATGTAGGAGGAATGGGTATCCTGAATCATGGAGGGGGGTCTATAGATGATTATAACTTGGATGGGTGTCTTGCCAATTGTCAGTTGCACCTGGAGTAGTTCTAGTGCATCATGCTGGCAAACCAGTCTGGAGGTGTGCTTGTCTTTAATGAAAATCTAAACTCCACCACCCTTACTCTTCCCGACCTCATTTTGGGGTTGGAATATGGGAATGAGGTAAAGCCTGGTAAGGCAGGGTGCTCTCCAAAGCCTTGAATCAAGTTTCTGTGACTGTACAGATGTTGGCATCTTCCCATGCGAGGACAGCCTCAAGTAAGTGCATTTTCAGGTTAAGGTTCCTAGACTTAATCAGTGTGACCTTCAATTTGCTTTTTGACAGATCTTTCATGTTAGAAGACTTGTCTTTGGGACATTGCCTAAAATCACAATGGGGTAGGTAAGAGCCTTGGCCAGAATCCTGAATCACAGTGGTGACAAGTAGAGGCCATCTCTGGCAAAGCATCTAGGCCTCTCAACCATGTCATCCCAGGCAGACAGATACTAGCACCCCTTGGAATGATGCCAGAAACTAAGCCAATTGTTGAAGTCAATTTTTTTTGTTGGTATTGTGGTATCATTCTTGGTGAAGGTAGAATGCTGGTTAGGGCTAGGGTCATACCTGCCTGGGACACATACTCTGACAGCTCAATCATGTCTCTCTTCCTATAGTCCAGGGAGGTACATCTCAAGTCATTCACACCAACATGAACAATGATAGAGTCATACCTGTACCTGCTGTGGAAAGACTTAAGTGTGTATGTGATGTGGTGGACTCTGGGACCTGACAGACAACTGACCATGATCTTCTCCTTGTCGAGCCTGGTGAGGGGGCCATTGGTGTGTCTCACAATCAAGTTACCAATGACTAGTATGTTTGGTTTATTGTGTGCCTTATGGGCTGTGTGAGTTTATTGTTATGCCTTATGGGCTGTGTTTGTGACATCCTGGTGTGTTGTCTGCTGTCTGTGATGTGTTTGGCCTTGTGTATGGAATGTTTGTGAGTGTGTTTTGGAGGTCTGAGACACATATTCAGAGAGATCCATAAAGTCTGTCTTCATGTAATCTAGTGAGGTGCATCTCAGGTCATTTACACCCACACTGACTATGGTAAATCATATTGTTACCTGTGGCGCAGTGACTTAAGCACATGTGTAAATTGGTGGATCCTGGCTCCAGATAAGCAACTAACTGTTGTTTTCTTCTTGCCAACTCTGATGAGTGAGGCATCTGTGTGTTGTACAATGCAGTCCCTTATGATAATAAAGTCTTTGCTGTCATTTGTAGGGCTTAGGTAGTCTTTAAGGTTTGGGAAGATTGCTTTTAGTGCTTCAGCATAAGATGATTTGTGTACGTGGTGGACATTATATGGGATGGATGTAGTGTGTTTGTGTGTTTGTTGTGAGATTTTTGCCTCTGAGGAAATTATGTATGCACATCATTTGCATAATATGTTAGTTTCTTTAAGGATAAAAAGGTTGTCTGTGAACATGAGACAATTGCTATACTGTCTCAGGATACCCATATCTACCAAGCTGGCTACAGGGACATTTAGAAATTACATATCCATGTTGTCTGGAACCGTATTTGGGTAGGCTATTATGGTTTGAGGACTGGGATACACAGAGGTCTCCTATTGTGCTCTCTAGAGTTAAGGACTAGAGTTACATAATGCTAAGATGTGGTACTAGTGCTGTTAAATGCACAAGCTAGCTACGTAAGCTTAACTTCACACAATGCCTCACTAATTTAAATGCTACAGTCCTAATACTAGTTATATAGGCAAACTTAGTGTCCAAATGTTTGGGTCTGTACAGAATACTGCCACCTGCTTCTGCACAGTGAGAAGGTCTGTGCGAACACACCTAATTTATAGCAAAAGAAAAGAAACCAAAATCTAACTCCTGAAGTCTCTGGCCAATAAAGGGCTTTGAGCTTTTCTAGAGTGCTTCCCACCACAGAAAGATTAGGCAAATCATTTCTTCTACAAGATGGATGATGCAGTCATATTGATAAAGGAACTACCAAGTGCAATGCAACGACAAAATAACTTATTCCTTGGTTAGATTGCCCCACCCAAGGAGATTTAAATCTAAACGCTGTACAAAGCAACACTTAGAGAATGATAGCGATTTTTACACTAAATTAAATGCAGTAAAGCAGTAGCAATCAGTTCAATAATGACGTATAAATGTAGTAAATCAGGCTGAATAACTTATCCTTGTCTGTATGACAATGGATACGGTGGAAGTGGAAGCACTTCTCAATCACAGACAAGGGTGCCAAGCTTTGTTGAGGTCTATGGTATGAGCAGAGAGCCTTGCAAATGCACCTAATTTACAGCAACAGCAAAGAGCTGAAATCTAACTCCTGAGCTCTCTGGCAAATAAACAATTACATTTTGAGCTTGTCTGGATTGCTTCCCAACAGTATTACAAAATAATTTAAGAACAAAAATTTTACAAACTTCAGAAATAATACAAACACATCTAAAATTTAAATAATTATACCAAATTGGACATAATGTGAAAACACTGGTTAAAATGGATACAACTTAAATGACAATAATTTAGTATTTAGAGAAATGTCAGTTAGTTTAGAGAAATTAAGTTAGTATAATAGGTACAGAAACTGCAATTTGAAGTGAGAGAAAAAACAGGGCTATGGCAAGATTTGATAGAGCTAGGGAGAGAATTTGACAAATGTTAGGAAGTGGGTAAAGAAGGACGGGTAGGAGGTGTCAATCATAAATAATTATGTGTTCTTATTTAGGGATATAGTTTACCCTATGAATGAACAAGAAATGAGTCAGATGTTGGCAAGGAATTCTTCGAGAATGGTTTTAAAGGCTGGTGGGAGGGCACTGACCTGATGGATTTTGGTAAGGAGTTCTAGGCCTTAGCAGTATGAGATGAATCCAGACCATGCCTAGCACATTTGATAGATTTTTGGACAGTGAAGTTTTTGGTCACTGGGCCATAATGACCAGGTGATAACATAATTCTTTAGAATGGTATTTAATGCTGAAGAAAAGCAGATGGATGCTGGATAATTTTATAGCTGGTAAGAAGATATGTATATATGAGCTGATGAGGCAGTTCTAACCAATTTAAGCTATTTAGAGATATACTGTGGTGGGTTCTGAAAGGGATATTTGCTGCAAGCTTAACAACGTTATTAAAGCAGTGCTTAAGTTTTGCTTTTTGTGATGCCTACAGGTAAGTCCTTACTTAGACACACCATAAAGTAGTGAGGGGAGGAGGTAAGACTTAGCAAGTGTAGTTTTAGTTAGTTATTAGTGAGAAATGTTCTCCTTTATAAATCATCCGTAGTTTTTGGTGAGGTTTATTTTTATGTGGTTTTGTACATGCAGGTTGAATTTAAGATTATCATACACTATCATCCCTAGTATTAAGAGAAGTGACTTCAGTGGGTATATTATTAAGGGAGAACATTTTCATTTTTGTTTTTAGTGAGAGAGGGATTTGGGGGAAAAGTAACAGGTTTTTTGTTGGTTGAGCATGAGTTGTGAGCTACAAAGCCATGTTGCAGTGGCTGTTAAAGCTTCTTGAGTATTTTCTGGAAATGTACCAGGTTGCCTGATGTGCATATGAATGTGGCGTCGTCTATGTACAGTACTAAGGAGGCCTGTTCTATGGATCTGTGGGGTGCTGGTGAGAATATTAAAGAGGAGGTGACCAAAGACAGAGCACTGTGGTACACAGGTGGTGACCGAGAGGTACTGAGAGGCTGGAGTGCCATTTTACTGATTGATGCCTACTGGACAAGTAGCTCTTGAACCATGTAAGAATAGGTCACCTTTATAACTAACAAAATCAAATAATAACCAGAACAAGTGGTTTTCAAGTGTCTTGTGTTAATGGACACCCTTTTAACATTCAGTGGAGTGAAGCAGAAAACTATGACCTCTTATTCTGATCAAATATTGCTGAGCTTCACTTTCTCAATCTTAATTCTCCCATTCTGTCTTCATTGTTTTCATCCTTTGTTTAACCTTTCTTAAAACAAATATCTTCTTGACCTGATGTATTGATGTTGTTAAGACTAAAATTATATGCCTCTCTGTTAGACTGAATCTGCGGCACAGAGTGCTGGAGCTCTAACTGTGACTCAGGTGAACTGAGTTTGATTAGCGGCTCCAGCGATGGAGCTCAGACTGTGACCCAGGTGAACTGGGTTTGATTAGCAGCTCCAGTGATGGAGCTCAGACTGTGACCCAGGTGAACTGGGTTTGACTAGCGGCTCCTGTGATGGAGCTCTGACTGTGACCCAGGTGAACTGGGTTTGATTAGCAGCTCCAGTGATGGAGCTCTGACTGTGACCCAGGTGAACTGGGTTTGATTAGCAGCTCCAGTGATGGAGCTCAGACTGTGACCCAGGTGAACTGGGTTTGATTAGCGGCTCCTGTGATGAAGCTCTGACTGTGACCCAGGTGAACTGGGTTTGATTAGTATCTCCAGTGATGGAGCTCTGACTGGGACCCAGGTGAACTGTGTTTGATTAGTGGCTCCAGTACTGTAGCTGCTATTTGGGAATGGTATGGAGTAAAGATATATGGCTCACTTTTTGCTCTCAGGGAAGGGTGGAGTTCATATGATCTCGAAAGGCACAGATGGTGGTGCGATGTTCATTATTAGATCTCTGTTATAGTAGCCTAAGCTATATGGGAAGCATACTGCCAAGGATTGGATATCTGGCCAGTATTCAAACCTTTTGGGCGACTTTTATGTGCAGTGAATAGTGAAGAAACATTAGAATGTGCTGGTATAAAAGCAGGGGTCTACCTGACTTTGTCAATACACCATATTATCGAATCTCAGTTTGTCGACACTCAAAATATTGAAATCCCTTTCATTGAAGCAGTTGAACAATGAGGATCTTCCCAGGGTAAGTAACCTGGTGTGCGAGACAGTGACCTTTGCCCTTATTCCAACTGTAGTGGGATTTCAGAGTAGGTATATTTAGTTAGGGGGGTGTGGGGGGCATAGCCCCCCCACCTGGGTATGTTAGGGATGGTGCGGTTTGGGTTTTGTTTCTTTTTGGGTAAGTGGTTACTTACCCTGGGAAGATCTCTGTTGTTCCACTGATTTGATGAAGTTGGATTTCAATATTTTGAGTGTCGATAAACTGAGATTCGATAATAAGGGATTTCGACAAAGTCAGAGAGATCCAAAAGCAGATGTTCAGGTGCCAAATTCAGAACTTTCTTGCCATCGAAGACACCAGTAAGACTCATTCCTCACTGTACTGGTTCATTGGTCAGCTTATAGTTTGGGAAGAAAGGTACTTTTTACAGGACTTTCCTTCCATATTTCTGTGAAAAGTAATTATTGTTATTGTTTATGAATAACAACAACAAAGGAAAATATAAAATAAAAAACAACCAGCAGCAACCAACACAAAGAAGTTTAATCCAAATCTCAAACGCTTCTGCAAAGCCTTCAAGGAGACCACTGATTCCATATAGAGTTTCCTATACTGCTTTTAATTTTTGCTTAAGGGTGGGACACATTATCTAGTCATGGACTATCTGTTTATGATTTACCGAAAAATTATTAGGAGATGTCTCAGCTCCCTTAACCTTTACTTAGAAAAAACAGCATCTTAAAGTCCAAGCCAAATGGATGTTGGACTAAAAAAAGAAAAGCCATAAGAGAGGTCCCTGAAGTAGCTTCTGCTGCACCTTTCTTCCCCAGATCTTGACAGAAATCTCCTCTGTGTCCATCTTGGAGTCCATGAACCATTTGGCTGCCTCTTTGTCCCTTCTGGTGATGCTCCTTGGGGAAGCCTCTAACAGTTCACTCTAGCATGTCCTCCAAGGCCAGATGTATGCCTGCTTCTTAGAAGGAAGAACTGCTCTTGGTTATCTCAGACAGGGCCAGATGGTGCCCCTCGGGTGTTAGTTAGGGAAGAGGTACCAGGCACACATACTGTAGTCCATACATCAGAGTCTACTCAGAATTTCTGTTTGCATACTCTTAAGAAAAAGAGGCAGAAAGTTAAACATTTTTCTCTTCCTCCAACCATTTCATCAAAAGAATCTTGGGAGAAATGGATTTCCTTTGGAAAAGGTCTGTTGGAGATGTTTCAGTCACTTCAGGCAGCATCACTTGCTTCTCAGCTCTTTCTGTCCGATTCATTTGAGTCAGAATCTGAAGAGAGTAATTCTTCAGATTCATCAATGGAAGAAATTTCATTTTCTGACACCAATGGCAGGATGAAATATACTTTTCAATGGGAGCAAAAGAGAGATTTGTGATACACAGAGGAGCTATTATGACCTTTTACAGATGTGAACCCTAAGTCTTTGGCTATTCCACCTGTCACTGGTGCATTAGAGGATGCCTTTATTGTTGCCAGTGCTTCTTCTGACAATCACTCCCATGCACCTAAGAAGCCAGGTAGGTTTTACAAGATACTTCAGGCAGATCATTTTTTCTGTAATTGTTTAGCTGACCCATGTTATTTCTTTAACCAAAGGTACTGGTTATAAATATCTTACTGCATCACTGTCAAATTCTCAATGCTTCACTTATGAAGGGGGTATTATTAAGCAATTCATCTACTGATGTCCTTGAGATTTGAACAGAGGGGTAAACTGATCCAAGGGTTAAGCACATTTTGAATCTTCAAATATAAGAAGTTATTCCATCAACTCTAGACCATTTTATAGGACATTTAAACAATTCAAAAATTCAGGGAAACAGCAATTGAAATAGCAGTGATAGGGCTACTCTATGAAAAAAGGAGGGGGCATTTCAGGATCAATTCCGGATTAAAAAAATAACTGACTATGCCCCCTTCAATCTCTCTTCTTCCTACCCTGTCAAATATCTAAACATTTTGAGGAATCTTTCTCTTTAGCTTGCCCCTAATAGTTAAATAATTTTAAAGATGAAAAAGGGCTCTCAAAAACAATCTTGGTAACCCTCTTTTAGCACAGACAACATTGGTTCTCCCTTTTTATGAAAAAATGCCAAAAACAACTACCACACATTTCCCAACAGAATAGACTTTGTGACACAGGATGCTGGATCTCTCATTCACCCCATTCTTAAGACTCAGATTCCCTGGATGACAGTGCTTTGTATGCTCTAAGGAATAAGGAGAGCCAATCTTAAGACTCAGACTGCCTGGACGACAGCGCTTTGTATGCTCTAAGGAATAAGGAGAACCAGTCTTAAGACTCAGACTCCCTGGACGACAGCGCTTTGTATGCTCTAAGGAATAAGGAGAACCAGTCTTAAGACTCAGACTCCCTGGACGACAGCGCTTTGTATGCTCTAAGGAATAAGGAGAACCAGTCTTAAGACTCAGACTGCCTGGACGACAGCGCTTTGTATGCTCTAAGGAATAAGGAGAACCAGTCTTAAGGCTCAGACTGCCTGGACGACAGCGCTTTGTATGCTCTAAGGAATAAGGAGAACCAGTCTTAAGACTCAGACTGCCTGGACGACAGCGCTTTGTATGCTCTAAGGAATAAGGAGAACCAGTCTTAAGACTCAGACTCCCTGGACGACAGCGCTTTGTAAGCTCTAAGGAATAAGGAGAACCAGTCTTAAGACTCAGACTCCCTGGACGACAGCGCTTTGTATGCTCTAAGGAATAAGGAGACTCAGTCTTAAGACTCAGACTCCCTGGACGACAGCGCTTTGTATGCTCTAAGGAATAAGGAGACTCAGTCTTAAGACTCAGACTGCCTGGACGACAGCGCTTTGTATGCTCTAAGGAATAAGGAGACTCAGTCTTAAGACTCAGACTGCCTGGATGACAGTGCTTTGTATGCTCTAAGGAATAAGGAGACTCAGTCTTAAGACTCAGACTCCCTGGACGACAGCGCTTTGTATGCTCTAAGGAATAAGGAGACTCAGTCTTAAGACTCAGACTGCCTGGACGACAGCGCTTTGTATGCTCTAAGGAATAAGGAGACTCAGTCTTAAGACTCAGACTCCCTGGACGACAGCACTTTGTATGCTCTAAGGAATAAGGAGAACCAGTCTTAAGACTCAGACTCCCTGGACGACAGCGCTTTGTATGCTCTAAGGAGAACCAGTCTTAAGACTCAGACTACCTGGACGACAGCGCTTTGTATGCTCTAAGGAATAAGGAGAACCAGTCTTAAGACTCAGACTGCCTGGACGACAGCGCTTTGTATGCCCTAAGGAATAAGGAGAACCAGTCTTAAGACTCAGACTCCCTGGACGACAGCGCTTTGTATGCTCTAAGGAATAAGGAGAACCAGTCTTAAGACTCAGACTCCCTGGACGACAGCGCTTTGTATGCTCTAAGGAATAAGGAGAACCAGTCTTAAGACTCAGACTGCCTGGACGACAGCGCTTTGTATGCTCTAAAGAATAAGGAGAACCAGTCTTAAGACTCAGACTCCCTGGACGACAGCGCTTTGGTTCTTCTTATTTCTTAGAGCGTACAACAGGCTTTAAAGGAAAATAGAAAACCTGTTACACGAAAATCCTATTTAGCTAAATTGAACAGATTTTCTCATTGGTGCAATAGCAAGAACTAGAACCCTTTCAAGGCTGAAGCTGATTTGGTTCTAAAGAATCTTTAAGATTTGCTTAAATCTGGCTTTTCATATTCAGGATTCATCTTTTGGCTAGTTCTGCCTGTCTGTGCTTAGATATCCTCTTTCCTACTTATATCAGGTAAAACACCTTTTTGAAATGGATACTTCACATTCATATACCTAGAAAATAGCTGGCGACTTCCTGGGATCTTTATTTTCTTTCAGAAAAACTTATCCTTTAACCTTTCAAACCAGCTTATTGGTTGATTTAAAGTTTTTAACATGGTAAACAGTGGTACTTACTGCTCTGACTTTAGCTAGGAGAGTATCTGAGTTACAGGCTCTTATTATATTTCAGTCTTATTTTACGTTTCATAAGGACAGGATTACCTTATGAACCAACACTTTCCTCTACCTTAGCATTTTTTTTCTCCTCCATGTTTTCCCACCTTGTGTTCTGCTTATCTGTCTCTTATTAATCTAACTTTAGAATATTGCATACCTTGTCATTTTACTGATATCTGCTTTTTTTTCTGTTAACATGCTTTTTGCCAGTTTTAGTTTTTGTTAAATTCTTACATAAGTCTACTCTGGTACTTTTTGTATTATGCTTATCATTGTTTTTTTGTAAATGATTGGTTACTTCATGTAATTGGAGCTTTTCTCCCAGGGCCTCTACTGAAAACGGATATATGTCCAGTTAGACTAGCCCGGTCAACAAATGTAAAATAAATAAAAATAATAAAATTCATGCCAAAGGTATTAGCATTAACCTTAAATCAATCTATTCATCTCCAGGTATTTTACCATGAACCAAAAAAAAAAACAACGGAGAGGTAACATCATATTCTGTAGATGTTCTCAGGCAACCCAGATACCACTCTGACAGGGCAAAGGACTTTAAGGTCTCCAATCAGATCTTCTCTAATCAGATGTGGTGTAGAAGAATGAACGTGAAACATGTAGCCAAATGGTGTAAACCTTTGCTCTAGATGATTGTCAGTGTTGAAGTGACACCCCAACAGCATGTGCAAAAAAAAAAGGATTGTGGCTGGATGGAATCAGATCTTTGTTTCTTACGAGAGTAAGAAAAAGGGGAAAAATCTGTGCCAAAGTTGCCATTTTCTGAATGGTTATCACATGATATCCAATTTTGTTATTGAAAGCATGGAAACACCTTTCATTGCACAGTCAAAGCTCGATCTACCAGAGCTTTGGGTACTTTTTGGAAAGGAGTTGACTCCAGCAACTTTCTAGAGATAGCAATTGTCTTCTCCCAAAACTCTTTTGACCCTCCTATTCCTAAAATATTTCTTACTCACTCTGCTTGTCTAACAACCTTCCATCTCCTCCTAGCTGTTCCACCCTTACAAGTATCCTGCAGATACAAGTTCATTCTGAAACCTGTACTTTTCTCTTCACATTCTTTCAGTCCCTGTCTAATATATATCACAAAATCTGCTAACCTCTGTACACAAACTTTACCTTCTATATGTTTTTCATCAGTTCCTCCTGAAAATACTCATCATCTGGTAAAACCTTCTAAATATAGTTCACTGTTTGTGCAAAAGCTTCTAAATATTGTTCTCTGTAAAATTCTTTGTTCTGTAAATATTCTACTTAATGCATACAATCCAGTTATTGTTCATGGTATAATTTTTGTGATAACTTTTTAGCCTTGTACTACAGTTTTTCTCCCCAGACCTCCACTGAAAATAGGCCCAGTCAGACTATCCTGGTAAACAAAAGTAAGTAAATAAGTAAATAAACAAACAAATAAATCTAACCATGCTGCCACATGATTATAATATTAAGTCCTTCTGCAGGACAAGAGCAAGATTTGCTAGGACTATCATGTTCTGCTCAACTCCTGAGAGACTTGCTTGGCTGCAAACATCTGCATTAGAAGCTGAAGCTAAGTGAAACTTGCAGTAGTGCATTTAATATTTTGTTAAGTACAAACTTGCAGTTTTAAAAGTACTGTATTTTCTTTTTTTTTTCTGTTTCCTAATTCTGTGTTTTTGAACAGTGTCCTCTGTGTCCCTCTGCAGTTAGTTCCCCAGCCTCCCTCGCTGTTCCTGTGTTGGTATTAATGTTGGTGGCTCCGGAATTGCCCTCCCCTCCTGTAAGTCTGTATTAGAACACTCCTCCTGGGTCCATCTCATTTACTCACTTAGCCAAGTACAGTGAGATCATATTCTGAGTCTAGTGTTCACTCTACTTAATACAGAGAGTAGATTTGAGAAGGCCCCAAAAAAAAATTTTATTTGCTTTTACTGTATTTGTCTTTCCTCCTACTTTATTTTGCTTTTCTTAAAAGTACTCAGTTTTATTTATTCTGCTGCATTTATTGCTGCTTGGTAGTAGCCTGATTAAATTGTAAGTGTTATTCTAAGTCTTTTGGTTTAAGCACTTGGGCTTCATACAGGCTGTTTTACATTAAGAAGGTTTGTGGTCTGCACTGTTGTGGCAGGACAGGTAGCTTACATCCTTATAAGCTGGGAATTGCTGATTGAAGGCCCAGTGTCTGCTATTCTAAAAGTCAGAATGGAAACACAGAGTTCGGAAACCCGAACCAAAACTTGCAAACACTGAAAACACTGAAATAAGCGACTGTTGAAAACAAGAAAGATGCTACTAAGCCAAGTAGATTTTTAGCGCTTTCTTTCACTTTATTTGTCAACGTGAACTTCCTCAGAAAACAAGGATGCCTCCCCACATCCTGGTTTATAAAGCAATATACAGGAAATGATGTAAATCCCAATAACAATGTTGACATTTTTTAAAAAATGATGTTTTTTTAAAAAACAATTTTATAACCACACTTCTTGGAAAAAATATTTTGTATATGTTTTAAATATATACTTAAAAGTGTTATACATCTTTGTTTGAAACCAAGACACCTTAAATAAAAACTGAATTCAGTCATCAAATATTAAAACTTTTAAAATTTTTTCTTTAACTGTCTCATGTCTATAATTGAAATGTAGACCATTTATGAGTGAGAACTACACTTCTTATTGTTTCTGGTGTATACCACCATGATTGACTATTACATACTTGGAACCGTTGTTGTTGACACCATATGAACCCTAGGAATTATAGTCAAATGGCCATTCCTACAACAATGACCAAATACAGTACAAAAAACACACATATTACCTTTGTGATGAATCATTGGTTCACAAATGACATCTGTTTGCTAACATTGGTAGAACTTGTTAAACACAATCACAATTGGGCTTTTTAAACATCACCAAAACACATTGATGTTTGTGTTTGCTACACTCAATAATAACTGTATTTCTTGAAAATGAAAGAAACAGCCTGCGCAATTCCACAGACGTAGGCTTATATTATATGTAAATGTTGAAAAATTGTCTGCTAATCCACATCATTGAAACAAATTCCTCACATAAAACCTATAAAGAAATATAATGATTTGTGACAATGATGTCCTTCTGTCTATGTACGTGTATTTATATATACAAACATGTACACTTATGCTACTATGTATGTATATACCCATGCAACCATACCTATGTATTTACACTAACAAGAATCGTATATGACCTATAAAGACTCTCTTTAACATCCCAAGTGTAAATGTGTGTATGTGCATCCTGGTTGAATATTGGTATTCCATCTAGACCCAAAAATAACCTAGAACAAAAAACCATCTTTTAGAAAAAACCTTTTGAACGATGTCTATAGGAGCACGAACTAATCCTGTGTGATCGTGTATTTCCTCTAACGTTGAACTGATGGAATTAGTTCAAAAGTAGATCTATTTGTATGACAGAAAACACTTGATGTTAATGTAGTCATTAAGACCTGGTGGTTCATCTGCCCCTAAACACAATTGCCACAAAGATTCTTTTTGCTCTAACCTGTTGTTTAGATCTCCCTTCAATAGACTTTTCTCTACATGATCTAAGACAAAGAACTCAAATTTTTTGAAATCTTGACATTCTAATGAGTGTCTAGCTAATGAATTGTTCTTGTCTTTATTTTTTATGGCTAGAGTGTGCTCGTAAATCCTGCGTTTTAACATCCTTTTGGTCTTCCCTACATAATAACTTTCACAAGTTGAACACGTGGCTAAATAAACCACGTATTCACTTTTACAGTTGTGATATTTATTTGCCCAAAAGGTTCTACTGATGTGTTTAAGTGTCACAAAAGAGGTGTTACTTATATGTCGACACTGTCTACAGTTTTGACACGAGAATGTTCCCTTTTTCTTACCAATCACCTTAATAGATTCTGTATTAGTATCATGTTCTGTTTCTAAAATGCTTTTTATATTTATTACATTTTTGAATGTGAAACTTGGTTTTAAACCTATACTTGACATTAATTCCCTGTTTCCTATTATTATACACCAATTCTTTTCTATGATTTTTCTTATATCCCACAATTCATTAGAAAGTGGAAGGGGAAATGCACTCTGAAAATTATCCGTCTTGTTGTGATACTTTCTATTGACCCCTATTGATATTTCATCAGTATTACCATTTCTATTTATTGCCAAGATTGCTTCAGCTACCCCTCGACGAAGCATTCTAACTTCATTCTCTAACTTTTTTAACATATTTTTCTTGTAACCTCTATCTATGAAGAGATTCCTTAACTGTAGAATTTCTTCATTAAATATGATATTGTCAGATGTTAAACGACTAAGCCTTATCATCTGCCCTTTGATCACATTTCTTTTCATGTGGATGGGATGCAAACTGTCCCTGTGTAGATATTGATTGGTGAAGCACGGCTTTCTATATACTTTACTTTCCAGTTCATTTTTTATAGAATTAATGTGTAAGCAGATGTCCAAATAATTAATCTGCTTACCATATCCACTGTGCTTGAACACCAAAAAACTGGTAGTTTTATTCAATTCTTCTACCATACTATCAAATTCGACTTTTTTTCTTTTTTTCTGGCTTAGCAGCATCTTTCTTGTTTTCAGCAGTCGCTTATTTCAGTGTTTTCAGTGCTATTCTAAAAGTGTATTAGTTCTGGTTTAAGCACTTAGGCTTCAGGTCAGTTATTCTACATTAAGAGGGTTTGTGGTCTGCACTCTTGTGGGAGGAGAGGCTGGATTCTACCCTTCTGAGCTGGGAACATCTGGTCACAGGCTTATTGAGCCTGCTTATTGGTGCGGCTTGTTGCTGTAGCATAGGACCAGATTCAGGCCTGCTAAATCTAGTTTTGTCTGCATAACTTGAGCACTGATCCAAGCCATCTTTTTTGGAGAAGGTTCCCCTGCACCCTAGTAGCTGGAGTGTGCAGTTAGAACTTGTCTGATTGAAGACTGCTGGAACAGGGCTCAGTTTTGAGCTTTTTTTCTGGTTAATTGGGTAACTTGTTTAAATCAGTTTGTTTGTTTTCTATTGTTTTATATATATATATAAATATATATATATATATAATTGTACTTTATTCATCTGCTTTTACTGTATTTGTGTTTCTTCCTACTTTATTACTAGTGGCATTGACTACAACTCTGATCTGCAATATATAACAATAAGTATCCTTTTCTGTGCATTTAAAGTGTTTTTTGAGTGTATCTGCTTTATTTTCTAAAAAAAAAAAAAAAAAAAAAAATATATATATATATATATATATATATATATATATATATATATATATATATACTTGTTTCCCGCCTTTCTAAGGTAGCATAGTCCAGTTTTCAGGTTAGTGCTGAATGCAGGGCTGTTACATATCTCTGTGTTTGCCCATACCTTACTTGGATAGAAGGAAGCTCTCTGTTCACCTGTGAGAGAGGGGAGCTTTGAGCAGCCTGTCTGTCCCTGGAGGAGTAGTTTCAGCTCAGAAATTTGTACTTTATTGAACATTTTGGGCTCATTTCTATCTCTTTCATTTTCCTGCTATAAATACCGTATTTGCCCAGTTTTGCACGCCGGGCAGAGCTGGTTAGCTAGGGTAAAAATATTCCGGGCTCCACCAAGTCTCCTCTTCAATTTTTCCCTTGGAACTAGACAAACTTTCAACTTAAGCACTCAAGCCACTCATTTCTCAGCCTGGCACTTACTCAAAACTTATAGCAAGAACTTATAAACAGTAGCACTAGACCCTCCTGTACTGTACAGAAGGACAAGGCTCTCTATTCGACCTTACCAGCTATCCAGAAAAACAGTTCACTGTACCTATCCAGGCATGTTTAAAGGGCAGTTTCAGGTGTACTCTCCAGTCCAACTGGTGAATCTGGGCATTTTGAGGCAATGTTACAACTGCCTCATGTACACAGACAACCCCCTCCTCCTACCACCAAACACTAATACATGTGAGAGATGCAATTATACAGCCAAACTGGAGGCTAAGCTCTCTCAACCCAAGACTGGATCAAACAGTCAAGAGGAGAATGGAAATACTTGCATCACACCACCACCAGTCTCTCACATAAACCCATTAAAGCAGAACTTAAAAAATACACACATAATACATGAAAAAATACTCAGAGGCTCTAAATAAAAATCTGCAAAACCAACACAGACCTCCAAAGCAAACATCCAAGCAACCTCCACCCCCCCCAACACAAACCATGAACCACATACTTCACAAAACCAGTGTGCCATGCAATCATAGCTCTTAAGGCAAAATAACATACCCAACATACTAGTAATAGGTGACTCTATAGTCAGGCACACTGACGTCCCACTCACTAGGTTGAATAAGGAGAAGGTTACTGTTAGCTGCCTGTCAGGTGCCAGGATCCACCACATAACACAAGCACTCAGGTCACTACAGAACAAGTACAAATATGACTGTCATTGTCCATGTTGGTGTGAATTACCTGAGCCGTACCTCTCTGGACTACATGAAAAGAGACATGGAAGAGCTCTCTGATCACGTAGCCCAGGCCGGTATGACCCTGACCCTGAGTAGCATCCTGCCCTCACCAAGAACGATACCACGGTATAAAGAAAAAATTCTCAATTTCAACACTTGGCAAAGTTTCTGGTGTCATTCAAAGGGGATCCAGTGTATGTCTGCCTGGGATGACATGCTCGACAAGCCACGCTGCTTCGCTAGAGACGGCTTGCACCTGTCACCCTTATGCTTTCAAATACTGGCCAAGGCTCTTGCCACCCCCATAGTGCCTTTTTTAGGCAAGGCTCAAAAGACAAACCTACTGCCGTAAATAGCACAAGTAACAAAAAACCGAGGGTAATGCTACTCAATGCCAGAAGTCTGAACCTCAAAATGCATGCACTCGAGGCACTCCTCAGTATGGAGAAAATCGATATATGTGCAGTAACAGAGACCTGGTTTAAGGCTTCAGAGAGCACACCAGCACTACCAGGCTACAACTCATACCATACATTTCGGCCACAGAACCCAAATCGAAATACAAAAGGCGGGGGCGTATCCATATTCATCAGGGATACCCACACCTCCAGGTAAGTGGCACAGCACGATGCTTCAGAGATCATCCACGTGCAACTAACAATGGGAAAAACTGCAATTCAAATTGTAGCTTGCTACAGATCACCCATCATGTCCCAGGACCCCCATTCCATGTTCCTAGAAACACTGGGAAACATAAAGGTCCTACCAAACACCCTAATATTTGGTGATTTCAATTATCCAAACATTAACTGGGAGAACTACTCAAGTACTAACTCCCTTGCCCAACATTTCCTAGAATTTATAAACTCAAACACCCTGGTTCAACTGGTCAACACTCCCACCAGAGGTGACAACATATTGGACCTGGTCATCACCAACATGGGCGACCGGTGTTCCATACTGGAGGTCAACCCCTCGCTGGTTAGATCTGACCATAAACAAATTACTTTGGATATCCACATTCCGCCCCCACCCCCCGGACAAGAAAACCACTGTGAAAAACTTTTCAAAAGCAAACTTCACATTACTTAAGACCAAGGTGGAAAGCTTTAAAGCCCCCATGCTGAAGGATAACGCTGGCCAAGCTGCAAAAATCTTTACTAATGCATTCTACGAGCACCTACAAGAATGCATGGATCATGCCATCCCAAGCAAAACCAAGACTCACTCCTCCAAGAAAAGGAAACCAGTCTGGTGGACTCCTGCCATAAACAAGCTATACAATAGAAGGAGGAAACTAGTACAGAAAAGAGTAAAATCCCAAGAAGGAAAGACATCCCTGATCAGTATCAGCATGAAACTACGATCCCTCATAAAATCATCCAAGGTGAGCTTTGAAAGAAAAATTGCCAAGGACTCCAAAGATAACCACAAGGCATTCTTTAGCTATGTCAAGAATCTAAGTGTCAATGCTCAGATCTGCTCTGAGTTAGTGCAGAATGGCACAAAATACACTGAACCGACCGATATCGCCAACATCCTGGCAGACAGGTTCAGTGTAAACTTCAACCCCCTCTCACCCCCAAGAGGGCCCAAAACCATACCAGAAGAATGTAGAGTCCCTGAAATCACAGACACTCAGGTTAAAACAGCCCTCTCCAAAGCCAAAAACATAGCATCAATGGGACCTGACGGTGTCCCAGGCTGCATCCTACATGAGCTCAAGGACGAACTAACCCCTCACCTAAACACACTGTTCAAACTCAGCCTCTCCACAGGCTACGTACCCATAGAGTGGCGCACAGCAGTAGTTATTCCGCTCCACTAAGGTGGAGCCACAACAGACCCCAGGAACTATTGCCCTATAAGCCTGACTAGCTTGGTCTGCAAGGCTATGGAGCGCATCATCATGGAACTCATTAACAGAGAAATTGGGAACCTCCAAACTCTGGACCCTACCCAGTTCGGCTTTGTTAAGGGCAGATCATGCCTCCTAAACCTGGTGGACTTCTTTGAGAGAGTTACCAAGGCTATAGATGAGGGAAAGGTGGTACACACAGCCTACCTAGACCTTGCAAAGGCCTTTGACACCATTCCCCATTCTGGTATTATAGACAAGCTCACCAGCCTAAACATAAACCCCTATGTCACAAGATGGGCTGCCAACTGGCTCATGGACAGAATCCACATGGTGAGAGTTGCAGGAGCTAGGTCCGACTCTAAATCGGTTACAAGTGGAGTTCCCCAGGGCTCAGTCCTAGGACCCTTCCTGTTCAGCATATACTTCTCAGAGGTACAGGCAAGCACAGGAGGACTATGGCTGACCAAGTTCACAGACGACTGCAAACTAGGGGCTATAATTGACTCTCTGGCTGACACAGACATCCTCCAAAAGGGTATCACTGAGACGGATACCTGGTGTCAATATCATGGCCTCAAGCTAAATGCCAAAAAGTGCATAGTCATCCCCTTTGGAAAAAACAAAGTACCCACAAACTACCACATAGGTGGTAGTCCCCTAAATACAGAAGACGTAATAAGGGATCTGGGGACCCAAGTAGATAGTAATCTCAACTTTGATAATCACATTGCCAAAGTGGTTAGAAAATCCTTCTACGTGGCCCACCTTATCACAAAAGGGTTCGCATCCAGATCAAAAGAGGTCATTGTCCCACTGTACTCATCACTCATCAAACCCATTATAGAATACAACGCCCCATTTGGTATGTACCTCTCAACACATCTGTAACAACTGGAAAGGCTGCAGAAATACCTCACTAAAAGAATCACAGGCCTAAAGCAGATGCCCTATGCTGACCGCCTTAAAAAACTCCAGCTATACTCTATCACATATCGTCTACTCCGAGGCGATCTCTGCTTAACATACAAGGCCATGTCAAACCCAGAGCTGTTGGTCATGCTACACTTACAGAAATCTCAATCCCTCAGAGACACATGCTCCAGGGATCTAAATCTTGTCATCACAATAAACAAAACATGCTGGAGGTATAGGTTCCTGACCCAGAAACTCCCCAGACTCTGGAATAGACTGCCCATACATGTCAAGCAGAGCACCTCTTTAGCCCTCTTCAAAAGGAACCTTGATGATTGGATGGGAGAAAGGAAATTCACCCCGGGGATCACGTCAGTCACCCTGCTAGACAGGGGTCCATGGAAATAAATAGTGTGCGAAGAAATTGCCAGGGAATTGTTATGGCTAGGCTTGTATAGCCCGTAGGGCCGATAGCCTAGTAACAACCTATGAACCTATGATAATTTATACTGTTCATAGATTTACAGTCAAGTTGTGACACTGCAATGTGTGAGGTGGAACTGATATGTAAATGTGTTATGTGTATAGTGTCTTATTAAAAAATTGATAATTTATACTGTTCATAGGTTTATATTCAAGTTGTGACACTGCAATGTGTGAGGTGGAACTGATATATAAATGTGTTATGTCTATAGTTTCTTATTAATATTCTGATAATTTATACTGTTCATAGGTTTATACTCAAGTTGTGACACTGCAATGTGTGAGGTGGAACTGATATATAAATGTGTTATGTGTACAGTGTCATTAATATTCTGATAATTTATACTGTTCATAGGTTTATAGTCAAGTTGTGACACTGCAATGTGTGATGTGGAACTGATATGTAAATGTGTTATTTGCATAGTGTCTTATTAATATTCTGATAATTTATACTGTTCATAAGTTTATAGTCCAGTTGTGACACTGCAATATGTGAGGTGGAACTGATATATAAATGCGCTATGTGTATAGTGTCTTATTAATATTTTGATAATTTTATTTATTTTATTTTATTTAACATTTGTTGACCGGGAATATCCGACTAGGTTCCACAGAGCCTGTTTTCAGCAGAGGCCCGGGGAGAAATGCTCCAGATGCATGTCTTTGAATGTGGGAGGAAACCGGAGTACCCGGTGGAAACCCACGCGAACACAGGGAGAACATGCAAACTCCACACAGAAGGCACCCCAGCCGAGAATCGAACCAGAGAACCTCTTGCTGTGAGGTGACAATGTTAACCACTGCACCACTGTGCCGCCTAATTTATACTGTTCATAGGTCTATCGTCAAGTTGTGACACTGCAATGTGTGAGGTGGAACTGATATGTAAATGTGTTATGTGTATAGTGTCTTATTAATATTCTGATAATGTATACTGTTCATAGGTTTATAGTCAAGTAGTGACGCTGCAATATGTGAGGTGGAACTGATATATAAATATGTTATGTGTTTAGTGTCTTAATAATATTTTGATAATTTATACTGTTCATAGGTTTATAGTCAAGTTGTGACACTGCAATGTGTGAGGTGGAACTGATATGTAAATGAGTTGTGCATATAGGATCTTAGTAACATTTGCTATACAATTGTCTACGTGTTTAAACCTAATTACCAGTAATTAATGGTCAAAAATGCTGGAAAACAATGTGTACGAATGTGTTGGGGGGAATTTAATAAGATAAGCAATTATGGGATGTATTCCATCATGAAGTAGACAGGAACTGCAAAACAGCCTTATGTATTCTTATCATATAACTTGTATGACACTCCATTATAGTGGGGATTAAGATGAGATGCACTCACGGGTTCATAAACATGTGAGCATGAGTGTATGTAAAGTGGAAGTAGGAAGTGCAGGTACTTATGTACTTACACAGGTTCACAGGGCAACAACTCTATGGCCCACACCAAGGGCAGTGAGCATGGTAATCCACAAAATCAAAGAGTGTATTATCAGATAAATGAGAAAAGCCAGGGTAGGCAGAACAGAGTACAGCACCTTGGGTAGTATGAAGTTACTTGAGGAAGTGATTAGGTGTCTCTAGGGAAGTGATTTAATTAATTTGTTAACTGGTAAACCCACTTGTCATGAGTGTCCCTTTTCAGGGCTGACCTGGGAGTACTGTGTGGTTACTTGAGTTGTTCAGAGTCACACACTCAGTAAATGGAGAAGACAGAAATCAAAACGTATCCTTCCCAAAAGGAAGCAACTCGTTAATCCTTTTAGGTGTAGCGATGGATCCTGAGAGCTTGGCGAAGACTGTCTACACTGTGGATGGCAATCAGTGACTTAGGCCTATCACCACTGGGGCTGGAAGGTGTGTGTGTGTGTGTGTGTGTGTGTGTGTGTGTGTGTGTGTGTGTGTGTGTGTGTGTGTGTGTGTGTGTGACACACACACAATGACCTAACAAATTTTCACTATGTAAGAACAGTGAGCAGATCTGAGGAGGTGGCAGGTGAAGATTAGCAGCACAGAATTTAGGATGGTGCATATTCTGATTAAGGGCGAAGAGTATATTAATTAGACTGAGAAGGGAGAAGCTAGATATTATTTGTTTACGTGAGTTGAAACTGCAAAGGGGAAAGATGAGGACATTTCAGAAAAGGTGTTTCAAGAAGCTATGAATGGACTGAGTGGACAGAGGTAAGACAAAGGGAGGGGGTGTACCAGAAAGGCAAGAGGCAAGTTGGACAAAGAAGAAGGATAAGATAAGGGGGTATAATGCAGAGGAGCATATAAAAATAAATAGCCAGACTACAACTCCACTGCAGAAATTATGGAGGATTTGCATGGATGAATGAAAGCGATGGGTGGACTGAAGAAGAAAGAGGATAGAGGAATCTGAGCAGGGGTTTTAGTTTAGTTCTTGATTAAGAATTGGATACAATGTATGAGGAAATAGGGCTTCATTTCTAAAATCAGAAGAACCTGTGGGAATATGCAGTGTGGAGAAGACAGTAGACGTTTGGCAGGAATTAAAGGAAGCATGCTAGTAGGTGAGAATTAGGATGATTTCTGAAGGAAATGGAGGAGACCGAAATGCAGGAGTGTGATCTATCACTTGTACATTGTGAGAATGGTGTAGAACTAGGGTTAGGGAACTCACAAAGCCACGCACTCTCCAGCCAATACCGGAATAGATGGTCAAGAGGAAAAGGTCAACACTTGCACCACATCACATGGAACATATAGCCCTCCAAAAGACACCCCAGCACTACCTTCACATAAAAGCACAAACCGCACACCCACTTTCATGAAGGCTCTCAATAAAAATCTACCCAAACAGCAGAGACCTCCAAGGCAGAAATGCACTTGACCACCACAACACAACACTAATCATGAGACACATAACTCTCCTAAACAGTGTGCCACTCAACCAAAGCCCCTAAGCCAAAACCGCATGCCCAACACACTAGTCATAGGTGACTCGATAGTGAGGCACACTGATGTCCCACTCACTAGGTTGAATAAGGAGAAAGTAACAGCTGCCTGTCAGACGCTAGTATCTGCCACATAATGCGTGCACTCAGGTCCCTCAACAACAGGTACAAATATGACTCTGTCATCGTACATGTGGGTGTGAATGACCTGAGACGTACCTCCCTGGACTACATGAAAAGAGACATGAAGGAGCGCTCGGATTATGTAGCCCAGGTGGGTATGACCCTAGCCCTGAGCAGCATCCTACCATCACCCAGAATGATACCACAGTACAAGCAGAAAATTACTGATTTCAACACTTGGCAAAGTTTCTGGTGTCATTCTAAGGGGATCCAAAATATGTCTGCCTGGGATGACATGACTGACAGACCTCAATGCTTTGCCAGAGAGGGCCTGCATCTGTCACCCCTGGGCTTCAGGATATTGACCAAGGCTCTTGCCACCCCTATAGTGCCTTTTTTAGGTGGTGTTCCAAAGATCAAATTACCACCATAACAGCTACAAACAAATGCAATCTGAGGGTCATGCTGCTCAATGCTAGAAGTCTAAATCTCAAAATGCACTTGCTTGAAGCATTCCATAAAATGGAGAACATCTACATTTGTGCTGTAACAGAGACCTGGTTCAAGGCAGCAGAAAGCACCCCTGCACTACCAGCTATAACTCATTCCATGCCTTTCGGCCCTGTAACTTAGACCCGAAGCTCCAAAGGTGGTGGTGTTTCCATATTCACAAAGGATGCACACACCTCCAGACTGGTACCACAACATAACACATCTGAGATACTTCAGGTGCAGCTAACATTGGGTAAGACAGCAATTCAGATTGTAGCCTGCTATAGGTCCCCAACCATGTCCCAAGACTTACACTCCATGTTCCTAAGCACCCTGGAGAATATTAAGGTCCAACCTAACACTCTCATAGTGGACAACTTCAACTACCCCTCCATTAACTGGGAAAACTACTCATGTACCAATACACTTGCCCAACGTTTCCTAGAATTCATTAATGTTCTGGACCAGTTCGAACTTACCTCCACTAGAGGTAGCAACATCCTTGACCTGGTCATTATTAACATGGGTGACCGTTGCTCTACAGCAATAGTCAACTCCTCCCTGGTTAGATCCGACCACAAACTAATCACCTTGAAAATCCACATCCTCCCTCCCCAACAAAGGTAACCACCATGAAAAACTTCTCCAAAGCTAACTCTGGGCTCCTAAAAACAGATGTGGCAAACTTCACAGCACCCATGCAAATGGAGATCAGTTGCATGACTGCCAAATCATACACCAATGCACTGTACGAACACGTACACAAATGCATGGATCTCGCCATACCCAATAGAACCAAAATGCTCTCCTCCAAAAAAAGGTAGCAAATCTGGTGGGCCCCTGTCATAAACAAACTCTACAACAGAAGGAGGAAACGGATACAGAATAAGGTGAAGTCCCAAGACTGGAAAAACTCCCTTATCAACAAAAAGTTGAGATCCCTCATCAAATCCTCTAAATCTAGTTATGAAAACAGAATTGCAGCAGATAGTAAAGAAAACCACAAGGCTTTCTATAGTTATGTAAAGAATCTCCACTGCAATACCCAGATTTGCTCTGAGCTACTGCAAAATGGTACTGCCAATACCGAGCCAACAGATATTGCCAATATGTTTGCATGTTCTCCCTGTGTTTGCGTGGGTTTCCTCCGGTTACTCCGGTTTCCTCCCACATTCCAAAGACATGCATCTTCTCCCCGGCATCCCTCCCTCCGCTGAAACTGGAGCTAGTAGTGGACTTTCCCGGTCAACAAATGATAAATAAATAAAATAAAATAAATAAATATACTATCCGACAGATTCAGTGCCAACTTTACCCCCCCCCCAAGGGACCAGTCACAATATCAGTAGATTGCCAGGCACCCAGTATTACTGCTGCACAGGTTAAAACAGCACTGCCAAAGGCAAAGAATACAGCTTTTATGGGACCTGACAATATCCCTGACTGTGTTCTACATGAACTACAGAGTGAACCGGCACTTCACCTGTGTTCCTTTTTTAATCAAAGCCTCACCTCAGGCTTTGTCCCTACTGAATGGTGCACTGCTACAGTTATCCCTCTCCACAAAGGAGGAGTGACTATAGACCCTGGGAACTATTGTTCCATTAGCTTGATGAGTCTAATATGCCAAGCTATGGAACGTATCATCATGGACGTAATAAACAAGGATATAGGGAATCTCCAAACTCTGGATCCCACACAGTTTGGTTTTGTGAAGGGTAGATCATGCCTACTCAACTTGGTCAACTTCTTTGAGTCAGTCACCAGAGCTGAGGATGAAGGCAAGGTGGTTCATACAGCCTACCTTATCTGGCAAAGGCCTTTGACACCATTCTCCACTCAGGAATCATAGAAAAACTCACTAAGCTAGGCATCAACCCCAAAATCACTAGGTGGGTTGCAAATTGGCTCACAGGTAGAACCCACAGTGTGAAAGTAGCTGACTCCAAGTCTGACTGCCAACCAGTCAAGAGTGGAGTCCCACAGGGTTCAGTCCTGGCTCTTCTCCTGTTTGGTATCTACTTCTCTGAAGTCCAGGCCAACAAGAAAGGACTCTGGCTGAAAAAGTTTGCAGATGATTGCAAGTTGGGAGCTATTATTTATTCCCCAAGTGATGTTGACATCCTACAGAAAGGCCTCACTGAGACCAACGACTGGTGTCAGAACCATGGCATTAAGCTCAATGCCAAAAAAAGTGTCGTCATCCCCTTTGGAAAAAACCTGGTTCCCATGAATTACCATATCGATAGTAGTCCACTGAACACAGAAGGCGTTATAACAGATCCGTGAACCCAGGTTGACAGCAACCTCTGTTTCGACCACCACATTGCCACTGTGGTCAGAAAGTCCTTCTATGTGGCACATCTCATTACTAAGGGTTTTGTATCAAGGAAGAAAGAGGTCATTGTCTCCATCTTCTCTTCCCTCATTAGGCCAGACATTGAGTACAATGCCCCATTTGGCATGTACCTCACTAAACAGTTGCAACAACTGCAGAAGCCGCAAAAGTACCTTACAAAGAGTATCCTAGGCCTTAAACATTTGTCCTATTTGGACAGACTAAAAGGACTCCAACTATTCTCTGTCTCATATTACCTACTTTGAGGTGATCTCTACTTGAGTTACAAAGCCATGTCTGACCCAGCTCTGTTAGAAATGCTACATCTAAAGAAATTCTAATCCCTCTAAACCACATGCTCCAGAGATCTCAACCTCATTACCACAATGAACAGAACATGCTGGAGGGACAGGTTGATAACCCAGACACTGCCCATACTATGGAATAGAGTTCCCATACATATCAAGCAGAGCACCTCACTGACCCTCTTCAAGAGAAACCTTGATGAGTGGATGGGAAATAGAGAATTCGCCCCAGGGATCACTCCAGTGACCCTACTCGACAGAGGCACTGGGAACCAAGGTTGGGTGGCACGATGCCAGGGTAATCCTATGGGCTAGGCTTGTAAAGGCTCCAGGGCCATTAGCCTAGTACACACCTATGAACCTATGATGGAACCAAGGGAAATGAAAGGAGGACCCACCGTTTCGACTCCTGGCACTGCCCTGCACCAGCACCATTCCATGTCAATCAAATGTGCCCCTTCCTTTCTGACTCTCTGCTTGCACAAACTACGTGCATCAATCTATGTCCTTCACATGTTAAAAACCTTCACATCTGTATTTTTCTTTTTTCTTCCTTAATAGTCTTACTTGCACACTCTTTTACAACCACATGTGCTATACATTTTTCTTTTACAACATTACAACCTTTCCTTAACTCTGCCTTCTTTTCATTTCCTTGCCCTGAAGTCTACCTTCCTATTCCAATGAACTTAGATATAATTCTATCTCCAATCATGGATTCATTATGTGCTTATAGATTTTTATCTCATATTACTGTTCTGATGAGTTTGGCATATCTTTGTCATAATTATGTCAAACATGAGATATATGAAAGAAATGAGCTTTTTTTCGGATGAATTCCTCACGGTCTCATATCACTGAGATTTCTACTGATTACTGTAAACACTTTTAAGTTTTTGATTTCAGAACCTTGTTTACTTAATGTGAAACCACTGCTGATGAGTTCCTTAATGCATCATATCACTAAAGTTTTATTTAAAATTTGGTACATTCTTTCTCTTTCTACAGTAAGAATCCTGCATGTTTTACATTATTTTATTTTCCCAATAAAAGTATTTGAATGTGGAATAACTGTTCACATTTTGTTGTGGAGCTGTTCTCTCTGGGCCTCTACTGAAAATGAGTCTTGCATGACCCAATCAGGTTACCACAGTAAACAAAAGCAAATAAATAAAATAAATCAAGGAAAAGTAACAGAATATGGTGTAGGAGAAGGTAGCTGAGAACAAGACAGTAGAGCATAAGGTAGAGTTGAGAGACACAATGGTATCAAAGTTACTTGGAAGCCTGAGGTTATGTGTAATAGCACAGAATTTGTTAGGGCAAAGGAAGAAAGAAGTACAAGAGAGGGCAGTAAACAATGAAAGAAAGACAAAGAAGAGAGGGAAGCTGAATTACAGACATAACTGAAAAACTGAAGCTGTTGGAGGAAACTGAAAGGAATGGGGCACTATCGGTAAACAGAAGACACATGACAAGTTGACAGTGTGGAAGGTAAAAGCACAGAAAAAGCAGGCTTGGATAATAGATTCATAGGTAAGTTCTAGGCTAGCTGCCCTTGCAGGCCATTTTAAGCCTAGCCAGTTCCCTTTCTTATGTATGATGTAACCTAACCCATTTGGTTATAGAAAGGCCATACCCATCCCATGGTTGATAATTTTATATTACCCCTAATTAGAATCACTCTGATCACACCATAGATAATTTGAGGGGACCCATACATGGGGTATAGCATTTAGGGGCTGCCTCTGTTCATTAGTAATACTGGGGTAAATTTTCTGTTTCCCATGTATAGGTCCAAGTTGCTCTTGAATATGGACAGGGATGAACTTTGTTTTATGTGGATGGGAAGTTTGTTCCATAACAGCGGTATCCTCTGTGAGATATACCTGTCCTTACAAACCATTCTGTTGATGTTGCAGAAGAGAGTTAGAGCCATAGGCCAAGTTTGCCATATGACTTGTAGATGTACAGTAAATCCAACAGTATCTCTGTTGGTGTTCCAGTTGTTGCATGGGTCTGCACAGGTACATACCAAAGCAGGCATTATATTCAATGACTGGCCTAATGAGGACTGAGTTAAGGAGGAGAATGACATCCCCAGGTCTAGACACAGTCCCTTTGTTTATAAGCTGTGCAATACTGAAAAATAATGGGGTGAATTCAAAGACAGGGAGACATTTAGCTAGTAATGAGGAAATACGAGTAGGAAATAAGAACAGAGTTTAAAACACATTACATGGAGCGGCACAGAATAATGGGGGCAGATAACAGAGGTGTGTCCACAGAATGGAAAGGTCTGATTTTAGGAAAGGAGGACTGAATTAAGTTAATTAAGGAGAAAGGGATGGAGGAAATAGCCTAGCTTCCTTATAGATGCACATAAATTGGTGGAATTACGCAAGCCCAGTTGTTATGCACTGTAGGGTAGATGCATATAAATTGGTGGAATTACCCATGGCCCAGTTGTTATGCACTCTAGGGAAGGATGAGAAGGTGCTGGAGGCTTTGGGTCAGGTGGAGATAGCAGGGTTGTATAAACAGGGGAGGTCAGAAGGACTGCATGAACTCCAGACCTATTTCTTTGTGCAATGGTAATGCAAAAATATATGTGAGGTTTCTAGCAACAAGGTTAGATGTCATTCTGCCTAAATTGGTGCACCTTTCAGAGAAGTATCATGAAAACATATCTTCAAAATCACATTGCAGAATTTCAATGAGTATTGTGGGATGGGGGAGAAAGACAGGAATAGCAGGGATGGCATAGTGTTAATGAGGATTCAAAAAATCCCAGCTAACCAGATCAGTAGGGTTATGTTTCAGAGCCTCTGGCAGATAGTAGGGGGTTCGACTCATGTTAAAGGGAGTGCCTGAAGCAGTCAGATTTGAAAGAAGGATGAGTTAAGGCTGATATCTGTTGATGCAATTTAAGTTAGCACAAAAACTGAGTAAACTTATTGTTGGATGGGGAACGATGGGAGATCACAGTAATGCAATCTATTTGCCAATGATTGTCTTTTGTTGTTGAGTAGGCAGAGTAGATGCTGCTGCAGGTACTGGAGGTATTTCAGCAGTTTAGCAAGAAGAAGGGGCTTGTGTATCACCTGCAAAAATTATTAGTGGCAGGGACTGGATAGGGATTAAGGGACTTGGTGGCACTGCCACAGTCACAGTGACAAGAAAAGTATTTAGGGGTAAGGGGCTATGATATGATACAGGAAATAAAACTAATATAGGAGAGATATTTGGTAAATTGGTTGGTTGGCTAGACACAGTGCAGGAATGGATGGAAGTTGTAAGAGTAATAATCATTTCCTTGGTTTTATACTGAATTAGGCACACTCTAACTTCATTTATGGCTACGTGTTCAGTGCAGATATGAAGTGTATGTGAGAGATATGTGTCAAGAGGAATGACACTGAATAAATTAATACAGGTTTAGGGCATGTACAAAACTTGCTGAATGGGGTATGGCCGATTTCAAGGGGTATGCATCTGTGGTTAACGTAACTCAGTGGTTACTGGACTCAGGAAATTATAAGTAAGGTGGAATGTATGGGAAGATGAGATGCAGCGTGTGTTTGGTAAAGGGTATGTAGTGGGGTGGATAAGGCTAATTGTTCAGCCACTAAGAAGAATACGGGGAAGGAGGTGTTGAAGGGGGTGAAATAGCTTAAAATATGAGATGAGTTAAATGACCAGTAGATGGCGGTATGAGGTGTTAAAGAGGGTGAAATAGCTTAAGATACGAGATGAGTTAAATGACCAGTAGATGGCGGTAGGAGGTGTTAAAGGGGGAGAAATAGGTGAAGATAAGAGATGAGTTCAATGACTAGTAGATGGAGGTAGGAGGTGTTAAAGGGGGAGAAACAGGTGAAGATATGAGATGAGTTAAATGACCAGTAGATGGCGGAAGGAGGCGTTAAAGGGGGAGAAATAGGTGAAGATATGAGATCAGTTAAATGACCAGTAGATGGCAGTAGGAGGTTTTAAAGGTGGAGAAATAGGTGAAGATAGGAGATGAGTTAAATGACCAGTAGATGGCGGAAGGAGGTGTTAAAGAGGGAGAGATATGTGAAGATATGAGATGAAGTAAATAACCAGTAGATGGAGGTAGGAGGTGTTAAAGGGGGAGAAATAGGTGAATATATGAGATGAGATTAGTTAAATGACCAGTAGATGGCAGAAGGAGGTTTTAAAGGGGAGAAATAGGTGAAGATATGAGATGAGTTAAATGACCAGTAGATGGCGGTATTTAAGATGCAGATGAGGAAATGGGAGGGAAAAGGAATGAATCTATAGAGAAGGCAGTCCAGGCGGAATATTACATTTGATTTGAAAAGATGCAGGATTCTGGGATTGAGATGGAAAACTGCTTGTTGTATCATAGTGTAGTGCAGTGACTGACAATGTGAAAGAGAGAGGGAGTGAAAAGTTAATGAGTTGAGTATATTAAGAGAGGAGGAGTAGGGAACGGAAAGATAATGCACAACATTTATTGGGACTAAGATGAGGAGGAAGGAAGGAAATGATGCATTGAGGAAGTTAAGTGAAAGGTGGGGAGTGAGACATGGAGTAGAGATGACGTGTGGCAGGAAATTAGTAAGATCACTTTGTAACTGACTTTATCAGAGTCCGTAAGGGAACTCCATTTGATATTACCCCACAGTTGGTGTAGGACCCCCAAAAAGCTATGAGATGTTGGTCAATGGACTAAGGCAGAGTCTTCGAGATCTGGGGATGGGGCGGGGGGACAATTTACACATGTGGTCGTAATTGTCAGCTGTTCATGGAGTATGGGGTGTAATAATGGTCATTTGGACAGAGATTTGTGGGAATGAAGCAGGGGATTTTTTTACCTTTTTGGGTTGGAGAGGGAGGCACATGTATGCAGTCACTGCTCGCAGTGGAATGGATGAAGAAAAACGTTCAAGTGAAATGTTGAAACAGCACAAGGTAAATGACACCATCAGGTCTGATGGTGGGAGGCTGGCATAATGGTTAAGCGGTTTACCTTATAGACACAAGGTACAGGGTTTAATTCTCAAAAGTGGTAATTGGCCAGGCTTAAAATGACCCACAAGAGCAGTTAGCCTAACTTATGAACCTCTCAATGACTTATCTTGTAATCTGATTAAGATCATTCCATCATTTTTAATGTAACTAAACACTGATTTTGACACTCTTTTATGAACTATGAGATCTGTTCCAGTTCTTCTGCAAAAGTTTTGACCAAAGTAGAATATCTGACGTAACACGGCCTTTTCCATTGTGTTATCACTAATTCCCAGAATGCCATAGTTCATTCTTATCATCTCATCTTTAACTACATCAACTTTACCTTGGTTCACAGATCTAACGTTACAAGCCCTGTGATGTGTTGCTCATTGTAGCATCAGACTTTCCCTTCATTTCTTGGCAATGCAGAAGATGGAAATCCTTCTGGCTTTAATATGTCCACATCACAACCTCTAGCACTGCTTATACTTTTCCTCTGTTATTCCCAGCAGTATGCTGGACATTGTCACACATGAGGCTTTCATTTTCCTTGTGTTATTTCAACGTGTCTGAGTGTTTTTCTCCAAGAGGTTTTCTTAGCCAACATACTGGACTGGCTTGCCATGACTTTCTCTAGTGGACCATTTTTCTACAAATACTTGATCATTCTGGATGACCCTGCACTGTATAGCTTATAGTTTTTTGTTAAACTGAATCAATATCTAACAACAGATAAAACAAATGGAAATGTGCTGACTTGCAGAGAAGTATGGAGCTGAGGAAGCAAAATCCATCTGTTCCTTTGTCTCTGTCCCTGTCTCAATATAAAAGGTCATGGAAATTTTAACTAGTGGTAACTCAGCATATTGAAAGCACCTTCCAAAAAAACAGACACACCCAAAGTATGTTTGCTTGCAGGTGCTCTGAGCCTCATACCTTCAGGAGGATGACTTCAGTTCTACCCTCGTTATGTAAAGATAACCACTCCACAGGTGCCACAACACCGGTATCGGGGCAACTTGACAAGATATGGTTCTAATGAATAGACAAACTGCAATGAGTTATTATGCTCCAGCATGGAAAAATACATCTGCATAGACATGCTGAATGAAATCAGGGAATGATAAAAGGGACAAAAATGTGGTATTTAATAAATACTTGTGCAGGTTTTGTATAAATGTTTTACTTAAACTTCATGAAAATATAATTTCCTCCTTTTTTGTACAGCCATGAGGCATTCACTTGCTGACCCATTGTGAAAGCACATTATATTAATAATATATACATTCTTGTAAATATCATTCTATGTTTTACTTATTCAATGTCATACCTTGGTTATGTAATCGACATGAAATCTTTGTCAAGTGCCTTAATGGCAGTATTGATTTTTACTTGTGTTCCTAAGTAAATTTCTTATTTGTTACTGACCTTGTGACAGCCTCTCTTTACCCAGGGCCAGTAATCAAGGAACCTCAATCCTCACCCTGTACACCAGTGAGAGAGAGTCAGTAAAAACAGGAATGAATTTACACAGTATTTTCAAATGCATCTCTCTGCATCAAATACAAGCTCCTCCAAGAACACACTCCAATAGGACTGGACTCTATCTCCTGATCCCAAACAAGACTCACTTTGGGGCAGTGTCCCAGTTCCAAGTAGCTGACACACACACACACACACACACACACACACACACACACACACACACACACACACACACACACACACACACACACACACACACACACTCCTGGGAAAGGCTGGTACAGATTTACTAGCTGTACCCCTTCTGCCCAGACTATAAGGTAACCTCACTGCCACCCATCAACCACTGCCAGGCTCTTATAAGGGTATCCGATTTTACTGAGTAAACTCCATATTAACAAATGGTAGAGTGTAACCAAAGCACTCAGACTTTTTTGGAGTGGCCAAGGCATCACTAAAATAAGCAAAGGTATTCTCAAGATGTTAAAAGTATTCTCTAAATGATGAGCCACAATGAAAGGTATAAAACTATTTAATAATAAATAATAAAATAGAAAAGAAGAGAGTACTAAATATCAAAATACAATAAACATCAGAGTTTCAGCCACAAGAGAAATAAAAATAAGATAGTTGGACAGATTTAAACTGATGCAGAAAAACAATACTCAACTAATCTTACTGTATTTCTTAACTGTCTAAAGTTTAATTGTTCCCTAGCTAAATTAATTAATACAGCAAGGCAAGATTAGATGCTGAGGTGCTTACCTTCACAAGGCAAGGTGATGAGCTTCAACTACTGAACTCAACTGATCTGACTGTGATAACTGTCATAGATGTTTATATCAAGTTCCAAAGAAAACAAAACAAAACAAGCTGCTGTGTGAGATCCATTCACTCAGTGCTGGTTATAGAATGACATCACATTTGATCACCTGACTCTAATACAGTGCACACTCAGAGCTTTTATACGATCTGTTGCAGTATTTGAAACTTATAGAACAATTTCAAAAACTTCTACTTTTCACTTCCAGAATTCTTTATTTAAGCATAAACATTTAGTCAGCTATGATAACACTGTTGATACATTTTTAACATAAGCATCTGTACAAGTCAGTGTGATAGTCAAATGACACAAAATTATTTACAAACCTCCAGGCAACCATGCTGGCATATGTCACACATGCACTGTCCCTGGCACAGATGGCAATATCTCATATTGTTATAGTCCTTGTCATTGTGGTGGAAAAAGGTCCCTGGACTACTTCACTTACCCGATTAACAAAGTATGTATATATGCATGCATAAATATCAATGTTAGGTACATTAAACATAATGAAACAAGTATTATTCTCACAGCATGTAGGGATTTACTGTTGTAGTGTTAACAATAATAAGCCTCAGCAGTACT
>NC_056743.1:337465658-337638158 GCF_019279795.1 Protopterus annectens
TTGGTCAGGGTGAGCAGGCAGCATGTTAGCACAGGAGTATGGAAAGATGACAAAGAGCCAGCTGGTGGAGGTGTGCCAGGCTAGGGGACTGGTGCATGGAAATCTGACTAAGGCGGACCTGATTGCCTTGGTTACAGCTGCATCAGAAAACAGCATCCAGGAAGACAATCAGACTGGTAGTGGAGATACAATATCCTCGGAGAATGGACAGCTCAACTTTTCTGCAAAGGACAATCAGACTGGCAGTGGAAATACAATATCCTTGGAGAATGGATAGTTCAACCTTTCTGCAGTGGGCTTAAAAATCCAGCTGGAGCTAAAGAGACTTGAGTTGGAGGCCAGACATTTGGAGATAGAAGCCGAAGAGAAGGAGCATCAGAGGAAGCATGAGAGGGAAATGCTGACTCTTCAGAGTCATGGAGGTAATGGGGAAGGGAGTAACTGGACCCCAGAAGCACAACTTGTCAGTAGATTTCTTCCGCAATTTAAAGAGGGGGATAATTTTGATAGTTTCATTCACATGTTTAAAAGGGTATGCAAACAGTATAGTGTTGACCAAAGGGTCTGGGTACGGTTCCTGACCCCCTTACTCCATGGGAAAGCTGTAACTTGTATATCACAAATGCCTGACTCTGTCTGTTTTGATTATACCGCTGTAAGGAAATGTCTGTTACAATGTTTTAAGCTAACACCTGAAATGTATAGGAAAAAGTTTTGTGAGCATAGATGCAAGGCAGATGCAAATGTATGTGAATATGCTGCTGAATTGAGCACTTATTTTCATAGCTGGGTGAGTGGAAGTCAGGTCACCAGTTTTGAAGGGCTGGCAGACCTTTTGGTGAGGGAACAAGCCCTTAGCACTTTGCCTGAGGACATGAGGATCTGGTTTGTTGATGGACAATGTGCTACTTCAGATGAGTTGGGGAAGAATGGAGACTTATACCTGTCCAGCAGGGCATCCCTGCACAGGAAGGGGACCCCAAGTACTGCTCACGGGTCTAAAGGAACCCATGGTGGGAAGCACAGACTGCCGCAACAGAATCTGCCAGTAGCAGGGGAAGCCACTAGTCCAGGTACATGTCCAGGAGCTAGGGTTAAATGTTTTGAATGCAACCAGTGGGGCAATGTGGCATACAAATGTCCAAGGAGGCAAGGTGGGGAACCAAAGGTGAGGGAGCCAATAAGTGGGAAAGACAAAATGCCAATAGTGGGTTGTCTTGAGACAACCAGGGTATGGAATTACCATCCTGCAGATGTCCTGACAGGGAAGGATTTGGATGAGGCTGTCCCATGTACTTATGCAGTTACATGCAGTAAGGCTAGGAGACAAGCACATGGGTCTGGTAGCCTGGGGGAGACCCACACAAACTGCATACTTGAAGCCAGGACTGCTGAGATGGTTACTTCAGGGAGTGAGCTACACTGCAGTAGTGAAACTGAATGTGAGCCACAGCTGCTAGTGGGTACTGCTGGTCCCTTGGACAGAGTGACTGCAAAGGTAGAGGTGAATAGTAGTACCCAGGCTGACAGTGAGGCACTGTCAGAGGATGCCAGACTTCCTGTGGAAGGGGAGCTGGGAAGGGTTACAAGGAGGGAGTTGAGACAGGCTCAGCTCTTAGACCCTACATTGCAAGGCCTGAGGCAGGTAGCTAGGGAGGCACCTGATTCTCAAGGGAATGGGGAATCTGTATACTGGGAAAAAGGGTTACTATACAGAGAATGGACTCCTGAGGGAAGGCTAGAAGGTGAGAGAATACAGCAGTTGGTGGTGCCTAGAGCCTACCATCTGGTGCTTCTAGCCATAGCCCATGATATTCCCTTTGCAGGTCATATGGGTATAAAACATACAAAGAGATGTATTATGTAAAACTTCTATTGGCCTGGAATTTCCAGAGATGTAACAGGGTACTGCAGGACCTGTGAGCAGTGCCAAAAGGTACGCAAGGCAGGAGACAAAGTGAGTGCTCCTTTGATGCCTTTGCCTGTGATTGAAGAGCCATTTCAGAGGGTAGCTATGGATATTGTGGGTCCTCTGCATACCCCAAGTTCCACAGGGAAAAACTATATCCTAGTTCTAGTGGATTATACTACATGATACCCTGAGGCAGTAGCTTTGTCCTCCACTGAGGCAGAGAAGGTGGAAAATGCTTTGTTAGAGATTTTCAGCAGGGTGAGTTTCCCAAAAGAAATACTGACTGACCAAGGTGCCAATTTCATGTCAGACCTGCTGGCTTGTCTGTGGAAGTCCTGTGGGATGAAGCACATGAAGACCACCCCCTACCATCCCCAGACTAATGGTCTTGTTGAGAGGTTAAACTCTACAATCAAGTCCATGTTACGGGCATTTGCAGATCAGTTTAACAGGGAGTGGGACAAATATTTGCCCCATCTGTTGTTTGCTTACAGAGAGGCTCCCCAGGAATCCACAGGTTTTTCACCCTTTGAGTTGCTATATGGGAGTAGGGTGAGGGGACCTCTAGACTTAATTCGAGATGAGTGGGAAGGTGAGTATGAGTCTCACAAGGAGTCTGTTGTGGCATATGTCCTAAACCTCAGGACAAGGCTCAGGGAACTCATGGTCTTGGCCTAGGAGAACCTGGCAGAAGCCTAACAACAGAAAAAAGGTGTGGTATGACAGGAATGCATGAGCTAGAGAGCATGCTGTGGGGCAGCAGGTGATGGTTCTCATTCCTGTCAGACACAACAAGCTGCAAGCAGATTGGGAGGGAACCTACAAGGTGGTAAGAAAGGTAAGTGATGTTAATTACATGGTGGAAATGCTAGGCAGATGACAGAGGCACAAATGGTACCATGTTAACATGATGAAACCTTACCATGATAGGGAGGCCCTTGTGCTGAGCATTTGCAGTGGATTGCACAAAGAGTCTGAGGGAGATCTGGGGACTGATCTCCTCAGTGAGGCTCGAGCTGACACCTCGGTGGAAGGGGTAGCAATGTCCCAGCAGCTATCTCCTACCCAGGTTTGAGAAATCCAAGCAGTGTTGCAGGAATTTGGGGACATGTTCACTGGGAAACCAGGGAGCACCCACCTGATGCAGCACCAGGTGGATACAGGACCACAAAGGCCTATTAGGCAGACCCCTTATAGGGTGCCTGAAAGAGTCAGACAAACTCTGATGGAGAAGGTACAGGAGACGTTATAACTAGGGGTGATTCAAGAGTCCAACAGTCCCTGGTCCTCGCCAGTGGTGCTGGTGCCAAAGAAGGATGGCAGCACCAGGTTCTGTGTGGATTACAGGAAATTAAATAGTCACACAGAGTCAGATTCTTACCCCATGCCTAGGACAGATGAGGCCCTAGAGCAGCTGGGTGGGGCTAAGTATCATACAACCATCGAGCTTACCAAGGGTTACTGGCAGGTACCCTTGACTCCCAGTGCTTGAGAGAAGTCAGCCTCTGTGACTCCTTTTGGCTTGTATGAGTTCACAAAGATGCCCTTTAGGATGAAAAATGTCCCTGCGACTTTCCAGAGGCTGGTGGATAACATCCTAGCAGGAGCAGGAGGTTTGCCCTTGCTTACCTAGGTGATATTGCCATCTACAGCCATTCCTGGCCAGAGCACCTTCAACATGATAGGGGATTGCTGGGCAGAGTATAGAGGGCAGGGTTAACCATTAAGCCAAGCAAATGTCAGGTGGGTATGGCAGAGGTCTCCTACCTAGGACATAGAGTGGGGAGTGGTAAGATAAGGCCAGAACCTGCAAAAGTGAAAGCTATTCAGACATGGACTGCACCTGTTACCAAAAAGCAGGTGAGGGCATTCTTAGGGACAGCAGGGTACTACAGAAAGTTTGTCTCTAGTTATAGTACCATAGCTGCTCCCCTCACAGACCTGATAAGGAAGAACAGGCCAGATAAGGTAGTGTGGACCTCATCATGTGAGCAGGCATTTCAAAAGCTTAAAGAAGCTTTGGGAGGACCCACTGTGTTAGCCAGTCCAGATTACAGCAAAAAAATTGTTGTGCAGCTGGATGCTTTGAACCATGGGGTGGGGGCTGTACTTAGCTAGATTTCTTCAGAGGGGGAAGAGCACCCAGTGGTTTATCTCAGTCATAGGCTCCAACCAAGGGAGGAATGCTATGCAGCCATAGAAAAGGAATTTCTAGCCATAGTGTGGGCATTGCAAAAACTTCAGCCTTATCTGTATGGAAGAAAATTCACTGTATAGATAGATCACAATCTTCTAATATGGTTAAACAGAGCCAGTCAGCAAAATGCCAAGTTGCTAAGATGGAGCCTGGGTTGCAAGCATATGATATGTCAGTGCAGCACCGCAGTGGGAGTAGCAATGCCAATGCAGATGGGCTCTCAAGACAGGGAATGGGGTGAGATACACCAAGATAGACCTAATCCTCTCAAGTGGCGTTTCTCAAGGTTCACTTGAAAAACTAGCTTGAGTTCTCCAGGGGGAAAGAGATGTGAAGATTGGGGAAAGACGGGCAAAGGCTGCCAGCCTAATCAAATAGAATTTGATACATAATTCTATCATTTGTATAAATAAATGTAAAATACAGGCTTGTGTTCTTAAATGAGAGAAAACACTGAAAAATGTGAACTTCAAGATTGTTGCAACATTGCCATCTGCTATAAGGAAAACCAAGCTAAGCATTCCAAACGTTCTTTGAAGTTACAATTATCTAAATGGTGGTGCCGAACCGGCTGGCTGAACACGTTCTTTCTATTGTCTTAACTTAAGGAATAATTGTTAGAGTGTACACGTGAAATGTCTTTTATTGTTGTAGTTTCCTGAGCAGGTGTTAGCTTGCTAAATAATGCAGTTTGTGGCCTGGGAACTCCAGACTAAGTGTCAAAATGATGTAATGTGAATACTGGGAAAACCTAAGTGTCAAAATGATGTAATTTGGGAGGGCCTTAGCAGATCTGTTTGTTAGTGGTTTTAAAAACTATTGTTCAGTGAGAGACTGTAAGCATTTTGTCTTGGACCATCAACCCCAGCACTGCTTATGCTCAATATATATGTAAGTAGGATTGTAGCACTGTGTTTTCTCTTAAGAATAGCTAAAGATTAGAAAGTTAGATTAAGTGTTTTTCTTTGACATCAGACCTCTTCTTCTTCTTCTTCTTCTTCTTTCAGCTTTTCCTGATTAGGGGTCACCACAGCAGATCATCTGTTTCCATTTCTTCCTGTCCTCTGCATCTTGCTCTGTCACACCAACCTCCTGCATGTCCTCTCTAACCACATCCATAAATCTTATCTTAAGCCTTCCTCTTTTCTTCTTACCTGGCAGCTTCATCCTTAGCATCCTTTTCCCAATATACCCAGTATCCCTCCGCAGCATATGTCCAAACCAGCGCAATCTCACCTCTCTGGCTTTGTCTCCAAACTGTCCAACCTGGGCTGACCCTCTAATATACTTATTCCTAATCCTGTCTACCCTCGTCACACCCAGTGCAAATCTTAACATCTTTAACTCTGCCACATCCAGCTCTGAATCCTGCCTTTTTGTCAATGTCACTGTCTCCAACCCATATAACATAGCTGGTCTCACTACCCTTTTGTAGACCTTCCCTTTCACTCTTACTGGTATTCGTCTGTCACAAATCACTCCTGACACTCTTCTCCACCCACACACCCTGCCTGTACGCTCTTCTTCACCTCTCTTCCACACTCGCCATTACTCTGAATTGTTGTGTCCTACTGTATTATTTTAAGTTTCTGTGTGATCTCTGAACTCTTAGATATCTCTGTGGTGTAGTAGTATTGTCTTGTGTTTTTAATTATTTATTATTAAATATTTTTAAAACCTTTACCTGTGGCTGGTTTGTGTAGAGATAAGTAGGATATAGAGTGCATTACATATTTATAGAGTTTATTGTGATAAGCCACTCTAATAAGCCTTAGAAAGAATAGTCACATTACCAATTGGATAATAATATTGCACAGTAATAATTGGACACCCTTTTAAGGGCCTTTGGGGAGCTGATAATTATTAAGCCAGTGGTGGCAGTAATTACTACCGTATGGTCTGGGTAAAGGGGCACAGCTAGATAATCTGTGTCAGCGTTTCCCAGGAGTGTCTGTGAAGTTGTATAACTACTTATCTCAAAGTGTGGATGTGGGTCAGCTACCTGGGCAGGGAAACGAAGCACTGGTTGGACAGAGAAGTTACTGGAGGTTAGTTTGCCAGCTAGGCTGAGATCTGGACCCTATAGATGTGCCAGTGGGGAGTCTTATTGGGGACCTGGAGAGCAAGGGAGCAACCAGCCCCAGACTGACTGTGATCTCTGTGTACACTTAAGGGAAATTGTACTTTACTGTGTGCATTTGTTTTCTCTTCCTCTTCTATGAGATGACCTCCCTGGTGTTAGCGGTGATTATTGAAGCTCCTTGATTGCTGGGCCAGAGCATGGTCGTCACACAGTGCGGTTTGGGAAATTCATCCCTTTCCTCACTGTAGTGCAGAGTTGGAATATATAGTTAGCAGGGGGTGTGGGGGGTGCCTCCCCTTCAAAAACATGATGTTAGGTATAGGAGCTTCCTTTACTTGAGCTCTTGTATGGACATCACATAATCTGTTCGGCAACAGTGTTGAATCTGCTGAATTCATTCAGCTGATTCAACATTGTGCAGTGTTGTACATTTTGACTTTTTTTTTTCCGGTGTGTCGAATGAAAAATATTTTGATGTTCGACATTTTAATAGTAAACCATACATTTTATATATGTGTATATATATATATATATATATATATATATATATATATATATATATATATATATATATATATATATATATATATATATATATATATATATATATATATACACACACACACACACACACACACACACACACACACACACGTAATGGCTGTGCAACTTTGAATTTAGAAATACATATAGATATATAGTTGCGTACTGATTCATCTAATATTCACTTTATCTAAGCAACTGACCAAAAAATAATCTAATACACATCTCATGTAAAATTAACCTAAAATATGTAAACATTCAGAAACCTACAGACTTGCTTAAAATCTAATTAACTAGCACAGACTAAGACATTCCCCCTTCTCACTTAAAAATCTGAAAAAAAACACACTAGTGATCACAAAATGACAAGCTTTGCTTATGATGAGTGTTATGCATAGCTGATTGTAGTGTAGGCTGAGATTAGATAAAAAGTGTCTTAGATCACTTTTTAGTGCAAGTTCTATTTGGGCAAATGAGTCTTACATAAACTAGACTGTAACTATGGAAATAATACCTATAATCAAAGGTTTGTAAAACAGAACATTCGTAATGCTAATATGAGTGATCGAATACCTTGTAAAAGGTTGTGGTATGGTGGGGAACAGCAACTTCCCTTTCTCCAGTGTTGTGTGATCTCAGAAGTGGTATATGTAATTAACAGGGGATGCTGGGGTATTGGGAACTGCCCTTACCCCACTGTAGTGTGATCTCAGAAGTGGTGCATATAATTAGAAGGGGGTGCTGGGGTGTTGGGAGCTGCCCTTACCATACTGTAGTGTGATCTCAGAAGTGGCTTATATAATTAGCAGAGGGTGTTGAGGTATTAGAAGCTGCTCTTACCCCACTGTAGAGTGATCTCGGAAGTGGTATATATAATTAGCAGGGGGTGTTGGGTGCCACCCTTACTCTGCTGTAGAGTGATCTCAGAAGTGATATATATAATTAGGAAGGGGTGATGAGAGCCACCCTTACCCACAATAGAGTGATCTCAGAGGTAGTATATAATTAGCAGCGGGTGACACGGAGTTGGGAGCTTGCTTTGTTTTGAAAGATTGAGTTCTGATCCTTTGGAATTGAACTTTTGATGTCTGACTTTGTATTACTTTGACATTTCGAACTACAGTCATGTATATACATATATATGTATACATACACACATACATACATATACAGAGTGCACCTTGAATGGAGGAAAACGCAAAACTGAGAATCACAAATGGTAGGAGAAAAAAGAACCTTAAACATCGAACCATTTCATTTATGCTTTTATAGACAGATATAGATATATATATACACACACATTTGTTGGTTCTACTTTTTACTTACACCAGTATAGATAGATTGATATAGATATATACACAAACATTTGTGTATTCTACCTTTTGAATTAAAGCTATGGATAGATTGATATAGATATACACACACACATTTGTGGGTTCTACCTTTTTACTTATACCAGTATAGATGTTGATATAGATATTTACACAGACATTTATGTGTTCCACCTTTTGACTTACAGCTATGGATAGATTGATATAAATAGATATATATACACACACATTTGTGGGTTCTACCTTTTTACTTATACCTATATAGACAAATCGATACAGGTAGATTTTTGCAGGACATCTAGATTTTTGCATCACAGTTTTGGATTGTTCCTCATAATATTTGTGGTTTTCTGGCAAATCATTAAAGACTGAAGTCAATATTACTAAGTAATGACAGACATTTGAGTTTCAGACTTTATATCCTTCAGAAAGAGGAGAGGCTGGACTCTGTCCTTCTGAGCTGGGAATTTCTGGTTAAAGCTTATAGTGCCTGCATATTTGAACTGCTTCTTATTGAAATTTGTACACCTTGTTTGCTGTAGCATAGACTAGATCCAGGCCTGCTGAATCTAGCTTTGTTTGTATAACTTGAGCACTAATCCAGGCATTCTTTAAAGTATTCAGTTGTATTTATTACTGCTGGTAGTAACTTGATTAAAGTGTAGCTATCATTTCTAAGTCTTTTGGATTAAGCACTTGGGCTTCAGACCAGTTGTTTTACATTAGGAGGGTTTGTGGTCTGCACTGTGGTGGCAGGACAGGTAGCTTACATCCTTCTAAGTTGGGAACTGCTGATTGAGAGCTCAGTGTCTGTTATTCTAAAAGTGTATTAGTTCTGGTTTAAGCACTTGGGCTTCAGGCCAGTTATTTTACGTTAAGAAGGATTGCGGTCTGCACTCTTGTGGGAGGAGAGGCTGGACTCTGCCCTTCTGAGCAGGGAATTTCTTGTTAAAGGCTTATAGTGCCTGCATATTCTAACTGTTTCTTACTGAAATTGGTACACCTTGTTTGCTGTAGCATAGACTAGATCCAGGCCTGCTGAATCTAGCTTTATTTGTATGCTTGTTGTTTGTTTATTTCCTGAAACACTAATTCCACCTAAAAGCTGCCTTTTAGAATTTCAGTGGACCCCTAGTGATATCTGCATTGCTTACTGTACTTATTTCCTTGTTTCACTTGAAAGAAAGTTACTCTTTGTCGTTTTTGCATTTAAGTTACCTGTAACACGTTGCATTTAATTTACCTGGCACTTGCTCACTAAAGCAATTATATAAGTCAGCTCTAAAAAATTAAAAGCACTACACCCTCACAAACTCCCTTGAGTACCTTGTTCCCCATTGGCCCTTTTTTTCAATTATAAAGGAATTCCCAATACTATTCTAGCATGTCCAAAGGTCAGTTGTCAATCTCCTCTCTGGTCCAGCTGGTGAATCTGGGAATCTTGAGGCAATGTTACAACTGCCTCATGTACACAGACAACCCTCTCCTCCTCCCAACAAATTCCAACACATGTGAGAGATGCAACCATATAGCCAAACTGGAGGCTAAGCTCTCTCAACTCAGTACTGGCGTAACCAGTCAGGAGGAGAAGGAAACCACACTCACTACAATTCCAGTCTCACATAGACCTACCACGACAACAAACCAAACACATAAACACACAAAACATACTCGGAGACTCTAAATAAAAATCTGCCTAAGCAGCAGAGACCTCCAAAGCAGACACCCAAGCAACCGCTACCCCAAAACAAAACACATGCAACACATAGCTCACAAAGCCAGTGTGCTGAACAGTCACAGCCCTTAAGGCTAAACAACACACCTGATACACTTGTAATAGGTGACTCTATCGTCAGGCACACTGACGCCCCGCTCACCAGGCTGAACAAGGAGAAGGTCATGATGAGCTGCCTGTCGGGCGCTAGGATCCGCCACATAACACAAGCACTCAGGTCACTCCAAGGCAAGTACAAATATGACTCAGTCATTGTCCATGCTGGTGTGAATGACCTGAGATGTACCTCCCTGGACTACATGAAAAGAGACATAGAGGAGCTCTCTGAGCATGTAGCCCAGGCGGTATGACCCTGACCTTGAGTAGCATCTTACCCTCACCAAGAATGATGCCACAATATGAAGACAAGATGATCAATTTCAACAACTGGCTTAGGTGTTGGTGTCATTCAAAGGATCCAATGCCTGTCAGCCTGGGATGACATGCTCGACAAGCCACGATGCTTCTCTAGAGATGGCTTGCACCTGTCACCCTGGGCTTTCAGATATTGGCAAAGGCTCTTGCTACCCCATAGTGCCTTTTAGGCAAGGCTAAAAAGACAAATCCACCTCCATAGGTATCACAAGGGATAAGAAACTAAGAGTAATGCTACTCAACGCCAAGTCTAAACCTCAAGATGCATGCACTCAAAACTCTCCTTAGCATGGAGAACATTGATATCTGTGCAGTAACAGAAACCTGGGTCAAGGCTCCTGAGAGCACCCCAGCACTACCAGGTTATACCTCATACCATGCTTTTTGGCCCCAAAACTTGGACCGAACCACAAAAGGAGGGGGAGTATCAATATTCATCAAAGATACCCACACCTCCAGGTTGGTGGCACAGCACGAAGCATCAGAGACTATCCATGTGCAACTAACTGTGGGTAAAACTGCCTTCCAGTTTATAGCCTGCTACAGACCACCCTCCCAAACACAGGAACCCCACTTGGCCTTCCTGAGAATACTGGAAAATATGAAGGTCTCTCCAAACACCATTATATTGGGTGACTTCAACTACCCAAACATAGACTGGGAGCATTACTGTAGCTCCAACACCCTAGCCCAAAGGTTCCTAGAATTTATAAACTCAAATGCTATGGAACAACTTGTTACCACTCCCACAAGAGGGGAAAACATACTGGACCTGATCATCACCAACATGGGGACACTATGCTCCAGACCAGAAGTGTATCCCTCACTGGTAAGATCAGACCATAAACTAATCTCACTGGATATTCACATCCCGACCCCATCCCGAAAAAAAAAACCCCAAAAAAACCCCTGGGGCCCAAAGGGGGGGAAAACCCACAGTTTTTTTTAAAAAACTTTCTCCCTAAAAAAAAAACCCCCCCCAAATTTTTTCCAAAAATGGGGGCCCCTCCCAAAAAAACCCGGGAAAAATTTCCCTTTTCCCCCAAAGGCCCCGGGGCCTGGGGGGGAAAAATTAAAAAGGTAGATTTTTGCAGGACATCTAGATTTTTGCATCACAGTTTTGGATTGTTCCTCATAATATTTGTGGTTTTCTGGCAAATCATTAAAGACTGAAGTCACTTAATATTACTAAGTAATGACAGACATTTGAGTTTCAGACTTTATATCCTTCAGAAAGAGGAGAGGCTGGACTCTGTCCTTCTGAGCTGGGAATTTCTGGTTAAAGCTTATAGTGCCTGCATATTTGAACTGCTTCTTACTGAAATTGGTACACCTTGTTTGCTGTAGCATAGACTAGATCCAGGCCTGCTGAATCTAGCTTTGTTTGTATAACTTGAGCACTAATCCAGGCATTCTTTAAAGTATTCAGTTGTATTTATTACTGCTGGTAGTAACTTGATTAAAGTGTAGCTATCATTTCTAAGTCTTTTGGATTAAGCACTTGGGCTTCAGACCAGTTGTTTTACATTAGGAGGGTTTGTGGTCTGCACTGTGGTGGCAGGACAGGTAGCTTACATCCTTCTAAGTTGGGAACTGCTGATTGAGAGCTCAGTGTCTGTTATTCTAAAAGTGTATTAGTTCTGGTTTAAGCACTTGGGCTTCAGGCCAGTTATTTTATGTTAAGAAGGATTGCGGTCTGCACTCTTGTGGGAGGAGAGGCTGGACTCTGCCCTTCTGAGCAGGGAATTTCTTGTTAAAGGCTTATAGTGCCTGCGTATTCTAACTGTTTCTTACTGAAATTGGTACACCTTGTTTGCTGTAGCATAGACTAGATCCAGGCCTGCTGAATCTAGCTTTATTTGTATGCTTGTTGTTTGTTTATTTCCCTGAAACACTAATTCCACCTAAAACGCGGCCTTTTAGAATTTCAGTGGACCCCTAGTGATATCTGCATTGCTTACTGTACTTATTTCCTTGTTTCACTTGAAAGAAAGTTACTCTTTGTCGTTTTTGCATTTAAGTTACCTGTAACACATTGCATTTAATTTACCTGGCACTTGCTCACTAAAGCAATTATATAAGTCAGCTCTAAAAAATTAAAAGCACTACACCCTCACAAACTCCCCTTGAGTACCTTGTTCCCCATTGGCCCTTTTTTTCAATTATAAAGGAATTCCCAATACTATTCTAGCATGTCCAAAGGTCAGTTGTCAATCTCCTCTCTGGTCCAGCTGGTGAATCTGGGAATCTTGAGGCAATGTTACAACTGCCTCATGTACACAGACAACCCTCTCCTCCTCCCAACAAATTCCAACACATGTGAGAGATGCAACCATATAGCCAAACTGGAGGCTAAGCTCTCTCAACGCAGTACTAGCGTAACCAGTCAGGAGGAGAAGGAAACCACACTCACTACAATTCCAGTCTCACATAGACCTACCACGACAACAAACCAAACACATAAACACACAAAACATACTGAGACTCTAAATAAAAATCTGCCTAAGCAGCAGAGACCTCTTAAGCAGACACCCAAGCAACCGCTACCCCAAAACAAAACACATGCAACACATAGCTCACAAAGCCAGTGTGCTGAACAGTCACAGCCCTTAAGGCTAAACAACACACCTGATACACTTGTAATAGGTGACTCTATCGTCAGGCACACTGATGCCCCGCTCACCAGGCTGAACAAGGAGAAGGTCATGATGAGCTGCCTGTCGGGCTAGGATCCGCCACATAACACAAGCACTCAGGTCACTCCAAGGCAAGTACAAATATGACTCAGTCATTGTCCATGCTGGTGTGAATGACCTGAGATGTACCTCCCTGGACTACATGAAAAGAGACATAGAGGAGCTCTCTGAGCATGTAGCCCAGGCCGGTATGACCCTGACCTTGAGTAGCATCTTACCCTCACCAAGAATGATGCCACAATATGAAGACAAGATGATCAATTTCAACAACTGGCTTAGGTGTTGGTGTCATTCAAAGGGGATCCAATGCCTGTCAGCCTGGGATGACATGCTCGACAAGCCACGATGCTTCTCTAGAGATGGCTTGCACCTGTCACCCCTGGGCTTTCAGATATTGGCAAAGGCTCTTGCTACCCCCATAGTGCCTTTTTTAGGCAAGGCTAAAAAGACAAATCCACCTCCATAGGTATCACAAGGGATAAGAAACTAAGAGTAATGCTACTCAACGCCAGAAGTCTAAACCTCAAGATGCACGCACTCAAAACTCTCCTTAGCATGGAGAACATTGATATCTGTGCAGTAACAGAAACCTGGGTCAAGGCTCCTGAGAGCACCCCAGCACTACCAGGTTATACCTCATACCATGCTTTTTGGCCCCAAAACTTGGACCGAACCACAAAAGGAGGGGGAGTATCAATATTCATCAAAGATACCCACACCTCCAGGTTGGTGGCACAGCACGAAGCATCAGAGACTATCCATGTGCAACTAACTGTGGGTAAAACTGCCTTCCAGTTTATAGCCTGCTACAGACCACCCTCCCAAACACAGGAACCCCACTTGGCCTTCCTGAGAATACTGGAAAATATGAAGGTCTCTCCAAACACCATTATATTGGGTGACTTCAACTACCCAAACATAGACTGGGAGCATTACTGTAGCTCCAACACCTAGCCCAAAGGTTCCTAGAATTTATAAACTCAAATGCTATGGAACAACTTGTTACCACTCCCACAAGAGGGGAAAACATACTGGACCTGATCATCACCAACATGGGGACACTATGCTCCAGACCAGAAGTGTATCCCTCACTGGTAAGATCAGACCATAAACTAATCTCACTGGATATTCACATCCCGACCCCACCCCCTGCCCAGAAAACCACAGTGCAAAACTTCTCTAAAGCAAATTTCACATGCCTCAAAACCGAGGCGAAATCCTTCAAGGCCCCCGGGCCTGTGGAAAATATGGCCCAGACCGCAGAATCCTTTATAAACGCATTCTATGAACACCTTCAGGAATGCATGGATCATCCAATCCCAAATAAAACCAAGACCCAGTCCTCCAAAGGCAGATGTCCTGTCTGGTGGACCCCAGCCATAAACAAACTATACAATAGAAGGAGGAAGCTACTACATGATAGAGCAAAATCCCAAAAAGTGAAGGCATCTCTGATCAGTATTAGCAAAAAACTACGGGCACTCATAAAATCGTCTAAGGCCAGCTTCGAGAGAAAAATTGCACAGGACACTAAGGATAATCACAAGGCTTTCTTTAGTTATGTTAGGAACCTGGGTGGGAATTCCCAGATATGCTCAGAATTAGTCCAAAATGACAAAAAATACACCGAGCCCACAGAAATTGCCAACATCCTAGCTGACAGGTTCAGTGCAAACTTCTCCCCCCTCTCCCCACCAAAAGGGCAAATATCTATCCCAACAGAGTGCTGCCCCTGACATCTCAGATGCTCAGGTAAGAGCCGCCCTCTCCAAAGCAAAAACACAGCATCAATGGGACCAGATGGTGTCCCGGCTGCGCCCTACATGAACTCCAAGAAGAGCTAAACCCAAACATAAAACTACTGTTCAATCTTAGCCTTACTACAGGATATGTACCCAAAGAGTGGCGTACAGCAACAGTGTTCCCTCTCCACAAAGGTGGTGCCTCAACAGATCCTGGAAACTATCGCCCCATAAGCCTGACTAGCTTGGTCTGCAAAGCTATGGAAAGGATCATCATGGACCTCATAAATAAAGATATTGGGGACCTACAGACACTGGATTGTACCCAGTTTGGCTTTGTTAAGGGCAGATCCTGCCTCTTAAACCTGGTCGATTTCTTTGAAACAGTCACCAAGGCCATTAACGAGGGGAAGGTGGTCCACACAGCCTACCTGGACCTCGCAAAAGCCTTCAATATAATACCCCACTCGGGCATTATAAATAAGCTTACCAGCTTAAATATAAACCCCTATGTCACTAGATGGGTTGCAAACTGGCTCAAGGACAGAACCCACATGGTTAGAATTGCTGTAGCCATGTCAGACTCCAAACCAGTTACAAGTGGCATCCCACAAGGCTCAGTCCTGGGACCTCTTTTGTTCGGTATATATTTTTTGGTGGTACAGGCCAACACGGAAGGACTGTGGCTGACCAAGTTTGCAGATGATAGCAAACTGGGCGCCATAATCAACTCTCCAGCCGACAGAAGCATCCTCCAAAAGGGCCTCATAGAAACAGACAACTGGTGCCAGAGCCATGGCCTCAAGCTAAACGCCAAAAAGTGTATAGTCATCCCCTTTTGCAAAAACAAAGTGCCCGCAAATTACCACATAGGTGGTAATCCATTAAGTACAGAAGAAGTCATTAGGGACCTGGGGACCCAAGTTGATAGCAATCTCTCATTTGACAACCACATGGCCAAAGTGGTTAGAAAAACATTTTATATAGCCCACCTAATCATGAAGAGATTCACATCTAGATCAGGGGAGGTCATCATACCTCTTTACTCATCCCTCATCAGGCCCATAATTGAGTACAATGCCCCTTTTGGGATGTACCTTACCAGACACCTGCAGCAACTGGAAAGACCCCAAAAGTACCTCACCAAGAAGATCAAAGGGCTCAAACAGATGCCATATGCTGCCCGGTTAAAGAAACTCCAGCTCTACTCAGTGGCATACCGCCTGTTCAGAGGTGATCTGTGCCTGATGTATAAAGCCATGTCCAACCGGAATTAATGGACATGCTGCACCTCAGAAAATCCAAATCCCATCGAGCTATGCGCTCGAGAGACTTGAACCTCAGCACTGAAATAAATAGGACATGCTGGAGGGACAGATTCATAACCCAGAGGCTCCCTTCACTCTGGAATGAAATCCCAGTCCAAGTTAGGCAGAGTCCCACATTGACTCTCTTCTAGAGGAATCTTGATGAGTGGATGGGAGATCGTAGGTTTACCCCGGCTATCACTTCTGTGTCACTGTTAGACAGAGGCACAGTATACTAACCTCAAAAAAAGGCATAGCAAAATTAATTTAAAATGGGTGGCGAAAGCCAAACACACTCTGGCTAGGCTTATAAATGCCCTAGGGCAGATAGCCTAGTATGAACCTATGAACCTATGAACCTATGAGCATAATAATGCAAAACCTGCTATTCTAGCAAAATTCTATGTTTATAGGAGCAATATTTAAATTCTGTCCCTATTTTTGGGCCTTTGGCCCCCATTTTGTCTGTCTATTTCCAGATTTGTTTGCACTGAGAGGTTGAGAGGTATGGTATATACACACACATTTACGAGGAGGGCATTGCTGGGAGACTGATCCTTTGAAAAACTAATTATTTTCATTTGGCATTTTAAGTTCATGTTTTGTTATCCTTTAACATGTATACATTCGATTATCATTGTTTCAAGATTGGGAGTTTTTGGGGGTATTCAGAAACAAACAATGCAGTGTATTATGTGAAATAGCAGGTTAAGTGGCAACATGCAAGGAAGAAGAGCTTGTAAGACACAGGTACTGGGTTCAAGCAAGCTGAAAAAAACATACAGTATGGACTGCATCCTCAAGTGTGCATAACAACATGAAAATAGTAAAGTATGGACTGAGTGCTCAAGTGTGCATACCAACATGAAAATAGTACAATATGGACTGCATGCTCAAGTGTGCATAACAACATGAAAAAAGTACAGTATGGACTGCATGCTCAAGTGTGCATAACAACATGAAAATAGTAAAGTATGGACTGAGTGCTCAAGTGTGCATAACAACATGAAAATAGTACAATATGGACTGCATGCTCAAGTGTGCATAACAACATGAAAAAAGTACAGTATGGACTGCATGCTTAAGTGTGCATAATAATATGAAACTAATTGTCAGCATGCTAATGGGAGCCATTGGTAGGTAAATGAACACAAACATGGAGGAGCAATTCAGAAATGTAGAACAATAAGCCATTGAAAATCTATTTTGAAAACCAGCACTGTTATTTTGTAGAGCTAAGATGCTAAAAACAGCATCTACAATATCTGGCCAGCATGTGGTATTAGGACTATAGGTGACACAGTCCAGTATGCTGTGCACCATCATCCTCCACATCAGAGAAAGGTCCAGCAGTGGGTAATATACCATCACGTCCATGACTGGACCATTGTCAACTGCTATCATTTGAAAAGAAACACCATGTGGTAATTAGAAGACAGGTGTTGACCTCATTTGGAATTAAGGCCAATGTGTGGAATACCTATCCTAGTGGACATTTATATGGCATTAACCATCCTTGCTGCAGGGAACTTCAAGGGTCTGATAGGAAGAATATTAAGAGTTTCACAGTCATCAGTGTCATGAATCCTGCAACAGTTCCTTTATATAACCTGCAGAATATGGAAGTGTGTATTTAACTTCCATAGACAAAACGATGCAGGCATACTCACAACACAGCTGGTTTCTGTGAGGTGCTGTGGTGGCCACGGATTGAAGGCACATTGCTATTAAAGCTCCATGTGTACCACATGCCATCTGGTTTATCAACCAGAAGATTTTCCACTCTGTCAGCTGCCAGTTGGCATTTTGTGTATAGGGAATTATATACATTGTATCTCTGCCTCTTCCAAGTGGTTCCCAATATTTAATTTCCTACATCTGGCATATATGCAACCTAAACCAGCATTTTAGTCTTTCTGACTTTCCACATGGTCATCTAGCTGATTGATGCATGAATTGCCATTCACAGAGTCCTTGGTAATCTGGCCACATGTATGTAGGTAGCAGACCAGATGTGATGGTGTCCACTGTTGTGTATTTCATGTGATGCTGGAAATGCCTTGAAACTGTGGGTTATGGCATTATTCCACAGCCAAGAGACCACTGAAGAAATGGTGTAAAACATCACAATGTCACTAACATGTAGCATCACTGATCATGAGTTCAGACTGTTGAAGGTTTGCTTTGTCTGTACCAAGATATCTGCCATCTGAACATGCATAACATAAAGCTATGAAAGCAGTTACAACATGGGGACACTGTAGCACTGCCTGACATATCTGTGGCAGTAACAGGGAAGAAGGTGGATGAGGAGGAGTCAGTGGAGCAACTGAGTAGTCCTATCTCAGGTGAGGAAGGTGGGTGCAATACATCATGGAACTATCAAAGAAGCAGTGTGTGGTCCACAACCATGGGTCATGACAATATAAATACAGAATAAAACTTAAGCATGCATTAAAAAAACAGGATTGCATTACAGTGTACTAACAGGCCACACAGAGAATCAGACATTACCTTACTTGCATGGGCCAGGAACGGGGCAGGGCACAGTCATCATCATTTGCATAGGTGGGGTGGTGCCCAGTGACAGGGAAAAGCAATGCTTGCATAAATGGAAGGGTCTTGGGTGGTAGATACATAAGTACAAGGATAGGTATTTGAGGGAGTCAAGGACCACACATAAGTGATCTTGTGATGTACCTGAACTACAGTCCTACTAATCATGTATCAGTGTTCTTGTGATGGACCTGCACTACAGTCCTACTAATCATGTATCAGAGATGTTGTGATGGACCTGTACTACAGTCCTACTAATCATGTATCAGAGATGTTGTGATGGACCTGTACTACAGTCCTACTAATCATGTATCAGTGTTCTTGTGATGGACCTGTGCTACAGTCCTACTAATCATGTATCAGTGATCTTGTGATGGACCTGTGCTACAGTCCTACTAATCACGTATCAGTGATCTTGTGATGGACCTGTACTACAGTCCTACTAATCATGTATCAGTGTTCTTGTGATGGACCTGTGCTACAGTCCTACTAATCATGTATCAGTGATCTTGTGATGGACCTGTGCTACAGTCCTACTAATCACGTATCAGTGATCTTGTGATGGACCTGTACTATAGTCCTACTAATTATGTATCAGTGTTCTTGAGATGGACCTGTACTACAGTCCTACTAATCATGTATCAGTGTTCTTGAGATGGACCTGTACTACAGTCCTACACTACAGTCCTACTAATCATGTATCAGTGTTCTTGAGATGGACCTGTACTACAGTCCTACTAATCATGTATCAGAGATGTTGTGATGGACCTGTGCTACAGTCCTACTAATCACGTATCAGTGATCTTGTGATGGACCTGTACTATAGTCCTACTAATCATGTATCAGAGATGTTGTGATGGACCTGTGCTACAGTCCTACTAATCACGTATCAGTGTTCTTGTGATGGACCTGTACTACAGTCCTACTAATCATGTATCAGAGATGTTGTGATGGACCTGTGCTACAGTCCTACTAATCACGTATCAGTGTTCTTGTGATGGACTGTACTACAGTCCTACTAATCACATATCAGAGATGTTGTGATGACCTGTGCTGCAGTCTTACTAATCATGTATCAGTGATCTTGTGATGGACCTGTACTACAATTCTACTAATCAGGTATCAGTGATCTTGTGCTAGACCTGTGCTACCGTCCTAAAATCACGCAACAGTGATCTTGTGATGGACCTGTGCTACAGTCCTACTAATCATGTATCAGAGATGTTGTGATGGACCTGTGCTACAGTCCTACTAATCACGTATCAGTGATCTTGTGATGGATCTGTGCTACAGTCCTACTAATCACATATCAGTGATCTTGTAATTAACCTGTGCTACAGTCCTACTTATCACACATCAGAGATGTTGTGATGGACATGTATCAGAGATGTTGTGATGGACCTGTGCTACAGTCCTACTAATCACGTATCAGTGATCTTGTGATGGACCTGTACTACAGTCCTACTAATCACGTATCAGAGATGTTGTGATGGACCTGTGCTACAGTCCTACTAGTCACGTATCAGTTATCTTGTGACGTACTTGTACTTCAGTCCTACTAATCACATATCAGAGATGTTGTGATGGACTTGTTCCACAGTCTTATTGATCATGTATCAGTGATATTGTGATGAACCTGTACTACATTCCTACTATGGCCACACACTGAATTTATGTCCTGCACCAGTCGCTGCCACATCTGGTCATGGAAGACCTTGTCTGCTTTATCCTTTTAAAACATATGCATGGCACGTGTATGTGCGCACGTGTGTGTGTGTGTGTGTGTGTGTGTGTGTGTGTGTCCGTAGGGCCTGTTATAACACCTCTCTCTCCTGTGTGTTGAACTTTTCCAGCTACTGTCATTCCTTCAGTTACATGACAAGATATGCACACAAGTGTCATACAAGTGGATCAGTGTGCATTTTCAGGACAGCCCATTTCAGCAAAGAATTGACTCAGCTCTGCTCCAGCTCCCTTTAGGTGCTCACAGCCCTGTGTGTTGCTGTAGTATAACTACACTGACAATGAACCCCAGTACAGCAGCTGTATAATACAGTCAGTGCCTGTGGTATTGTGATCCCCCTACTCAGCAAAACACTAACTGTGCCTGTCTGTGCTCCCATGTGCCCTGTCAGAATGAACCCCATCACCTTCCAGACATATCGCAGCCTGTCCTGCCCTGTCACCTGTCAGACTGACTCACCCAGAAGGACCGTAAACTCTGCTGCCCCGCCAGGTTGACCCCTCCCCCCAAAAAAAAAAAGATTTTGTAGAAAATGCAAGGAATCCCTAAATATATAAGAATGATTAGAAAATAAATTATTTTCTTTATTGTTGACATGTATTGCTAGGGGGTTCTGTCTTTAAACCACCCACAGCAACAACTGTTCTCAAAGGGGAATTCATGGGATCCTTATGAATTTCAGGGATACCAAAGAAAACTGCTATGTATGTCTTCTTTACATTAACACATAATCAATAAGGAGAGAGTTAATATGCAGATAAGGGACATTAGATGTTTGTGTATCACTATGATTCAGAGAGATGAACCTAAAAGTACTTCATTTGCATACTAGACATATAAATGAGGCCCTGAACTTACTCCAGTAAGCAGCAATTTATCATGAGAAAACTGAGTTGTAAGGGGAAGGGAAAAGGAATGTGCAGTGACATGGATTTTAGAAAGAAGCACATTTTTTGACTTTACTAAATTAATTTTTTATTGTAGTTTAATGCTTCAGCATACATTTACATACTACTGAAGGGATTGCTGGGGGAAAAGCTTCATTCTGGTGTTTGTGTATACACAATGAGACTGCTGAAGTGATTGCGGACAAAATAATTTATTTTGTGTCTTTTTAGTCCTCCTGCATACTTACACAAACTACTGAAGGGGTTGCTGGGGGAAAATTCATGGACTGTATATCAGATAACAAAGGAGAAGCACCACATTTAGCAAGGGATGTGGGTACAGTGCAGATATTAGACTAGGAATTGCAACAACACCTCATTAGCATAAGCTGCTTTACAACATTTCTCATTTGCATCTCATTAGACTAAAGGCATTTTGTATTAGTGTAAATGGCCTCTTTGAATCCTGCCTTTTCTGCACTCATTCATAAACTTCAGGGATACCCCTTTCGCATTTGCACAAGTGACTGTGAATACCACCCGTAGTTAACTATAGTGCAGGGGTAGATTTGACCCTTTGTTACACACTAGGGCATGATTATTGCATTATTATATTTTGTTGAATTATGTTACAGCAGAATACAACTTCGAAATGCAACACAGAGCTAACTGGTAACACTTTTGATGATGGTAACCTATTAACAGAATTGTGGACAAAATTCCAATTATTCACTCAAGCATGTGGTCAGATACATTTAAATTTAGTAAACATTTAATCTTAAATAGTGCTTCAAACTATTTCATGCATTATCAATATTCAGTTACCATTTTTGGTGTCTGTAAGTTGTTGTACACAAAATAGTAATCCAATATTGGAAAAATCTCTTATGGCTTCTTCTGAATTTTTGCATGTAACCACTGTTGTTTACAAGAATGGAACTTATACAATCAAATAAGGGATCTAAACAGAAAACTGCAAATTATAAATTTTGGAGAAAGTTGTCTTTACTACTGGACTGCATAGAGTGTAAATAGTTACTTTAGTTTTAGATGAGATTTTTGTTTTTATTTGTTAATATTATAATTGAGTAAATAGTAATCAGTGGTATGCTAATATGTGTGCCCTTTCAAATGACACTGAGTTGTAGTATTATACTGAAATATATGTATTTGCATTTAGCAGAAATTCCTGACTGGGCAAGTGACTATTTTTTCCGTGGAGGCCTGGGAAGGAAATCTCTTTCAACAATATTATATAGTAATTTGATTTATCAGTAACATAAAATCATAGAATATTGCATTTAGAATGAGAAAAAAAAGGTCCTCATTAACACATACTGAAATGTAATGCTTAATGACTCGTGACACAGCAGGATTTGTACAATCATTGTGATGCTATTACTAAATAATCCATGCAAAATACATAGCAGGGAGATACAAAAACACATGTAATCAGAATGAACCACTAATGCAGAACTTCAAATCCAGGAAAAGAAGATAACTAGAAACAAATAATTAGAAACAAAGCCGCTTTAATCAAGATCTTGCTGAACTCATGAAATTAGCTATATTGGAGTTTGGGAACTACATTAGCATATGAAACAACAACACATCCTTTATATTAGGAAAAATAAAGGAAATAAAGAGTGAATTGTGCTTCTAATAAATGAAAATTAAATAAAGTTAAATGATCTGATAATTAATTACAGACATCCTGACAGGCAGATGTGATATCAAATGAATCAAGTATTGCATTCATGCCTTCTAAAGACAATCACCCACATTCTAGATTAAATTATAGGATTTAATATGATTCATTGGAGCTTAGTGAAGATATGAATAATCATAGTAAAGCTATCTAGCAACTTTAATTTCACATTCAATTAATGACTCGGAGCACATTGCATAAATATATAATAATTATTTTTGCAGTGGGGCTGTACGTATGATAATATGAGCTCTGCCCCCACACCCCTGATTCCTATATATAGCAATTGCAAAGTTGCACAAACTCTGAGAAAGGGGGAATGACAAAATATGTAGCTTTTCTCTCTATGACTCCCATAACCCAGGACCTAAACAAACACATCATCAGTGACAAAACGTATTAAAATAGGCAGAAATCAACAACATAAACATTCCCTTTTCCAGTTGTGATATTCTGTGAAACAATAAGTAGCAGACAATCAAATGGATATGCTCCCAAAATGATATACATGCCTAGAAAAGCAGAAAAACACTAGCTGTCTTACACCTAACAGTATTCCAGAGAATTCCCCACATAGTAGAAGTCATAATCTACTGAAAACCTTATGCTTCTCCTTAAAAAATACAGTAAAAAGGGATATGTTTTGAAAGTCTTTTATTAACATGGAGTAGTTTCTTATACACAAGTCAGAGTCTACATCAAATATAATCAAAGCTCTCATCTTATAGCAAGAAATCGGGACAAAGCCATAAATAATGGGGGGGGGGGCAATTTTTAAATACTGATCTTACAAACTTAGAAAGTACATAAAACAACACGTTTTGCATTAACATTAATTTTCTGAAGGGTATGAATTCTGAAACTCAAACATCTGTCATTATATTCTGCCTTAAATATTCAGTGATTTGCCAATGATTTGCTGGAGAAAACACAATTTTATGAAAAATGAACCAAAAACACGAGGCAAAAATCTGGACATTCTGCGAAAATCTGTACACTTGAGAGGTATGAACCTAATAATTATAGGTTATGAGTGACTGATGAGAAACTGATTTAAAGTTTGAAATTCTGTACATGTTCCTGCAGTAGCGTTGTCGCCTCACAGTAAGACGCTGTCCGGTTCGATTCTCAGCTAGAGCGTCTTCTGCATGGAGACATGCATGAATGGGCGTACCTTCCTTGAAGGTTGTGTGGCAGAGCTGGCAACTCAGTACGTAAAAATCAACAAGCAATCATTAGCGGACCGGAGTTCTGCTGTGGCGACCCCTAACCAGGAAAAGCCGAAAGACACAACAACAACAACAACAGCAACATGTTCCTCATATTGATCATTGCTACAGCCTTAGCTATATGGGCTATGTCCTGCTAAGAATGGGTCTATATTAGAAAGTTGAAGTTTGAAAAGAGTCAATGCTTTCAAATCGACAGAAAATACGCGAAACAACACAAAGTCAGACATACGGAGCACAGATTTTTTTCCCCAGAGAAAATAAATCACTGCTCAAAAAAAAAAAAAAAAAATCCAAAGACAAAATACAGTGCCTCACACCCCCAATGTGGCAAGCTGTGCCCCCCACACCACCCCTACTTAAATATACCAACTCCGAGATCGCACCACAGTGGAGGAAACAGCAAAGTCTCGACAATGGCCCAGACATTTTTTTCCACTGGGGAAAAAAAATCGTTTTTCTGGCCATTTGACATTCTGCGGCTTCGTGTGTTTGGTGCTGATGTAAGAGCATTCACTCTTTTGAAACATTAACTTTCTAATATAGACCCACTAAGGATATAACATCTGGCCAGATTCCAAAGCTTCAGGGCACATTCCATGAGACCAAACTGCTAAGGACTTAAGCTGAGCTGAATAAAAGACAAGTTTGGGTGTGAAGCCCTTCAGATGTTTCTTCTGCAGAAAAGTATGCTCCTCTGAGGCTTTTGAGGATAGAATATCGGCTCGTGCTTTCCTTAGCTGAGAAAATAAGTTCCCTTTGGGGAAGAAAACTATTTTTTTTTTATTGATGTTTTATTACTTTCCTGTTCGGGCAAGTTATTTTAAAGTTATGAGCACTGTGTTTTAATGGATTGCCTCGAGATTGTAACATACTTTTAAACAGAGCACTCATGATTTCTGTCATTTTAAAAGTAGTGTTATCTAACTAATACAGTTTTTTCTGTGCAGGTCTCATGTTTATTTTTAAAGTTGTGTGTCTGCCATAGTGTTTGAAAATTATTTTTACTGTGTTTTTTCTGTCAAAAAAATAAATAACTTTTGTTCTGGTAGTTTTTCTGTCATTGTCAAGATAGAGGCACCATTTTCAGTTTGACTTTGGAACAGATCATCACATCCAAAGTCTGTCCTTCTTCCAGCCACAAAAAGAAAAAGTTAAGCAAACAAAGCCTTTGACACCACAGCAGGCTAGCAATTTGCCTTAGCGCAGGTGAGTGACTCTGCTGTGGCCATTTGTTGTACTTCAGACCACTCATCTTTTACCCCGGATTCCTCTGGTGTAGCACCTGCATCTACTATTGACTGGGGGTTAACCACGTCCTCTGCAGCTGTTGGGGTCTCCTCGGTGATCAAGGCAGAACCACTCTTGTTGGTCCTGGGACAGGGAACAGGGAAGGTTGCCATGATATGTCAGAATGCTATGCCATCTCTGGGAAGCCGCGGCTGCCATTAGTGACATGGTTGGCCCCATTTTTCCTGTAAAAAAGAAAGAGAACACCAAACATATATCTTTTCCTCCTCAAATTTAATTGAATAGGAGCAATTTACTGGGACTGGTTCAGTGTTTGGTTCAGGCTATTGATCCTTCTTGTAGAGTATTTTCTGGTAAAAGAAATAGGGATGCTGCCTTTCCTAAAAAGATTTCTGATTCACACTCTGAGGAGAGCTCTCTTTCTGATTCTTCCTGTGGGGGTGTCACTGTCTGTGAGACTATTGCTAGAATGTCCCAGTGTATTCAGTGGGAGAACAGTCAGGTTCCCAGTCCCTCAAAAAGAAAATAAATAAATAAATAGATAAATAGACAAAAATACTATGAATTGTTACAGAAGGATTTTCCAGAACCTACACCCATTCCTCCTGTCCTGTCTGTTTTAGAGGATGTGTTTCTTATTCCCTGCAATTTTCTCGATAGACAGCCAGCTGTTGCTAAAAAGGCAGATAAGATGTATAAAGTTCCTCAGCCTTTTAAATTTTTATACACTATTCCCAAACCTAACCCAACAGCTATAGCCTTAGTTGACTCTGCTGCTGTTAAGCAGTTAGTTCATGTCAATGCTAGAAAATTCCAATAATGGGAAAATTATTGATAAGTATGGAGAAAAAATGTATACTTCTGCAAGTTTGAATTTCAAAATCTTAAATTGTTTGGTTCATATGTAAAAATTTATTGACATATTATGAAAGTATAAGGAATATTTTATGTAATGTTTCTCCCGTTCTTCATCACTTGATGTCCCAAGGAGTGATAGAACCAGTTCTTCCTTCCCAGGTGGGGAAGGGGTGTTATTCAATGATGTTCCTAGTCCCAAAGAAAGAAAATGCCCGGACACCAGTTCTGGATCTTTCTCTCCTTAACCTGTTTGTAATTGTGCCCAAATTGAAAATTATGTCACTTCACAACCTGTTGCCTCTTCTTCCACTTTCAAGTTTCCTGGTAACACTAGACTTAAACGATGCCTATCCTCACATTCCTCTTCATTCAAACTTCAGGTGTTTCTTAGGGTTTTGTGTGCCTTCATCACATTATCAGTTCTCTGTCTTACCCTTTGGACTATCCACTGCAACAGGGAGTGTTTAGCTCCAGTTATAGCTCATTATAGATTACAGGGTTCCCCATTTGTCTGTATTTGGATGGCTTGCTTATCCTTGCAGTCTTTTCCAAAATGTCAGGAAGCACTCTTTTAGGTGAGAGATCTTGTTCACAAGCTGGGATTCTAAGACAACATTTAAAAGTCTTTCTTGGCTCCCCTCACACAGGATTGTGTTCCTAGGGTGTCAACTAGACACTTCTGTACAAAGAGCTTTTTTCCACAATAAAAACAAATCTTTATTTAGATATATTTCTAAGTTTTTCCACTCAGATTTCAGTCACTGCAAGGGAATATTTCAGGATTTTGGGTTTCATGGCATCTATGATTCTCATGATACCCCTGGCAAGACTTCTCTTGAGAAAGATACAGTGGTATCTGAAATCTGTTTGGTCCCAGCATCAACATACTTTATCTTTTCAGATCCCAGTACTAGGGTTTGTCAGAAGAGAAATCAGTTGGTGGAGACAACAGATATCCTTAAATCAAAGATTCTTTTTCTCTCTCCCTGCTCCAAAACAGTCAGTCACCACAGATGCTTCAGTATTTGCTTGGGGAGAATTCCAGGAGAGATAAAAGTGCAGGGGGGTGTGGGACAACAAGGACAGATGCAAGCAGATAAATATCAAGAAGATGCTTACCCTGATTAAGACAATCAAGTATCTGAACAATCTTTAGTCCCCAGGACCTCTTCAAATAATTACGGACAATCCCACAGTGATGTGGTACATCAACAATCATGGGGGACCTAGGTTGTAACCCCTTTACAGACTAGCCATGTTAGCCTGGGGAATAGCTTAAGAGTGCAGTCTCACTCTACAGACATCCTACATTCTGTTAGAGCAAACCTGTGTGGCAGACAAACTGTTCAGGACCAGGGCAGACCCTCATGAATGGAAACTAGTTCCTGGGTTCTTTCAAGATTTGATCCATATGTGGGAGTTACTCAAATAGGCCACTTTGCTTCCTCTCTGAACAATCAACTGGCAAAATTCTGTTCCAGGACTCGATGCAAGAAGGCCTGGAAGACAGATGCCTTTTCTCTTCTTTGGACAGGAATGTTCCTGTATGCCTTGTGATGCCTGTGCACTAGCCCAGAAATCAAGGAGCCTCAATCCTCACCACTAACACCAGTGAGGGGCATCCATAGAGGGTAAGGATAATAAATACACACACAGTAAAGTAAAATTTCCATTAAGAGCACACAGAGATCACAGTCAGTCTGGGGCTGGTTTCTCCCTTTCTCTCCAGGTCCCCAATAACACTCCCCACTGGCACAGCTATAGGGTCCAGATCTCAGCCTAGTGGGCAAGCTAAAACTTCCAGCACCCTCTCTGTCCAACCAGTGCTTTGTGTCCCTGCCCAAGTAGCTGACACACACATACACTTTGAGATAAAAGTTATATACAACCACACAGACGCTCCTGAGGAAGGCTGGCACAGGGTCTCCAGCTGTGCCCCTTTTCTACCCAGTCTAAAAGGTAGTACCAGCCACTAATATCAGCTACTCAAAGGCCCTTCTGAAAGGGTGTCCAGTTATTACTGTGCAATATTATTATCTAAATGGTAAAGTAATATGTAATTTATTTAGAACTGAAAAGGCAAGGCTTATTAGAGTGACTTGGTACAGTATCACTATATACATGCAATGTATTCTAGAGCTTAAATAAACTCTACATAAAACAGCCACAGCTGAAAGGTTTAAAAAACATTTAATAGTAAATAATAAAAACACAAGACAATGCTTCTTACTACACAGTGCTAGTCAAGAGTTCAGAGATCACAGAGAAATACTTAAAATAATACCGTAGAAAACTTCTGACACCACAGAAAACAGACTAATCTTCCTAATTCCTAGCTATTTCTAAGAGAAAATACAGTTCCAAATAAATTACATATAGAGCAAAGCGGTGCTGGTGATGTTGGATGTTCTCAAGACAAATGCTCAGAACTCTCTGATTCTCTCTCTTTAGACTGATAACACAGAGCTGCTCCACATGACATCATTCCTCAAACTTCTCTGGTGTTCCCAGGCTAACAGAAACTACATTTACATTCTTTACACCTGGCAGAAACCAGAGCAACAAAGGACATTTATATATGCAAATTCTAGCCATTAACTCTGGTCTTAAAACAATAGGTAGGATGCCTCCCTCTAGACATATCAGCTCCGACTTTTGACAGCAAACACAGTCATAAAATGCTTGCCTTTGCTTTCTCACAGCAGAGTGCACTGTTGTTACATTTTTTCAGTTCAATATCAAATGCAGTCTTTTCACATTTAAGAGAACAAGCCTTTGGCTTACATTAATATTTACAAATGACAAAAGTATCTATAAAATTATATCTGGATAGGCTGGCAGCCTTCATCTATCTTCACACATCTCACCCCCTGGAGAACTCAAGCTAGTTTTTCCAGTGACCCTTGAGAAACGTTGCTTGAGAGGGTTAGGTCTATCTGAGTATACCTTATCCCATTCCATGTCTTGAGAGCCCATCTGCATTGCTAATCCCACTGCGGTGCTGCACTGACATATATGCTTGCAACCCTAGGTGCCACCTTAGCCATTTGGCATTTTGCTGGCTGGCTTTGTGTAAATATGTTAGGGGGTTTTGATCTGTCACTACAGTGAATTTTCTTCCATACAGAAGGCTGAAGTTTCTATAGTGCCCACACTATGGCGAGACATTCCTTTTCTACAGATGCATAGCATTCCTCCCTGGGTTGGAGCCTACAACTGAGATAAACCACTGGGTGCTCCTCTCCCTCTGAAGAAATATGGCTAAGTACAGCCCCTACCCCATGGCTTGAAACATCCACCTGCACAGCAAACTATTTGTTGTAATCTTAACTGGCTAACACAGGGGTCCTCCCAAAGCTTCCTTAAGCTCCTGGAATGCCTGCTCACATGCTGGGGTCCACACTACCTTATCTGGCCTGTTCTTCCTTGTTAGATCTGTGAGGGGAGCAAATATGGTACTATAACTGGGGACAAACTTTCTGTTGTACCCTGCTGTCCCTAAGAATGCCCTCACCTGCTTTTTTGGTAACAGGTGCAGGCCATACCTGAATGGCTTCTGCTTTGGCAGGTTCTGGCCTGATCTTACCACTCCCCACTCTATGTCCCAGGTAGGAGACCTCTGCCATAACCACCTGACATTTGCTTGACTTAATGGTCAACCCTGCCCTCTGTGGGCTACCCAGAACCTCCCCGGCATGCTGAAAGTGCTCTTGCCAGGACTGGCTGTAGATGGCAATATCATCTAGGTAAGCAAGGGCAAACCCTCCTGCTCCTACTAGGATATGATCTACCAGCCCCTGGAAATTCACTGGGGCATTCTTCATCCCAAAGGGAAGTTTGTGAACTCATACAAGCCAAAAGGATTCACAAAGGCTGACTTCTCTTTAGCACTGGGAGTCAAGGGCAGCTGCCAGTAACCCTGGGTAAGAGCAATGGTTGTAAGATACTTAGCCCCATCCAACTGCTCTAGGGCTTCATCTGTATTAGGCATGGGGTAAGCATCTGACTCTGTCTGACTATTTAATTTCCTGTAATCCACACAGAACCTGTTGCTGCCATCCTTCTTTGGCACCAGCACCACTGGGGAGGCCCAGGGGCTGTTGGACTCTTGAATTATCCCTAGTTCCAACATTTCCTGCATCTCCTCCCTCAAAGTCTGTTTAACTCTCTCAGGTACCCTATAAGGTGCCTGCCTAATACACCTTTGAGGTCCTGTATCCATCTAGTGCTGCACCAGGTGGTGTACCCTAGTTTCCCAGTGAACATGTCCCCAAACTTCTGTAGCACTGCTCGGATTTCTCGAACTTGGGTATGAGATAGTTTCTGGGACATTGCTACCCCTTCCACTGTAGTGTCAGTCCGAGCCTCACCAAGGAGATCAATCACCAGATCTCCTTCACACTCCTCCTGCAATTCACTGCAAATACTCAGCACAAGGGCCTCTCTATCATGGTAAGGTTTCAAAATGTTAACATGGTACAATTTGTGCCCCTGCCTCCTGCCTAGCAGTTCCACCATGTAGTTAACATCACTTACCTTTCTTACCACCTTGTAGGGTCCCTCCCAAGCAGCTTGTAGCTTGTTGTGTCTGACAGAAATGAGAACCATTACCTGCTGCCCTACAGTATACTCTCTAGCTCGAGCATTCCTGTCATACAATACCTTTTTCTGTTGTTGGGCTTCTGCCAGGTTCTCCTGGGCCAAGCCCGTGAGCTCCCTGAGCCTTGTCCTCAGGTTTAGGATGTATGCCACAACAGAATCCTTGTGAGGTTCACACTCACCTTCCCACTCATCTCCGATTAAATCTAGTGGTCCCCTCACCCTATGCCCATACCGCAGCTCAAAGGGTGAAAAACCTGTGGATTCCCGGGGAACCTTTCTGTAAGCAAATAACAGATGGGGAAAATATTTGTCCCACTCCCTCTTAAACTGGTCTGCAAATGCCCATAGCATGGACTTTATTGTAGAGTTTAACCTCTCAACAAGACCATTAGTCTGGGGATGGTAGGGGGGGGTCTTCAGGTGCTTCACCCCACAGTACTTCCACAGACAAGCCAGCAGGTTTGACATGAAATTGGCACCTCTGTCAGTCAGTATTTCTTTTGGGAAACCTGCCCTGCTGAAAATCTCTAACAAAGCATTTAGGCCACTTTTCTGCCTCAATGGAGGACAGAGCCACTCCCTCAGGGTATATTGTAGCATAATCCACTACCACTAGGATATACTTTTTCCCTGTGGAACATGGGGTACTCAGAGGTCCCACAATAGCCATAGCTACCCCCTGAAATAGCTCCTCAATCACAGACAAAGGCATCAAAGGAGCTTTCACCTTGTTTCCTGCCTTGCCTACCTTTTGGCACTGCAGTACCCTGTTATATCTCTAGAAATTCCAGTCCAATAGAAGTTCTGCATAATACATCTCTTTGCATGATTTATGCCCATATGGCATGCAAAGGGAATATCCTGGGCTATGGCTAGAAGCTCCAGATGGTAAGCTCTAGGCACTACCAACTGCTGTATTCTCTCACCTTCTAGGTGACTCCCTTCTGGCCCAGGCAACCATGGTTCTTTCTCCCTTCTTTTGCAAATGGCCAGGGACAATTAACACAAGCTTCCTTACAGAACAGTTCTACTCACACAAGAACATGAGTGCTTGATACATCCCATCATCAATCATCTTCAGTTGACTGACTGGATGATAAGGTCTTCATTCCTTTTGGGCACCTGTTTTAAGAGGACATGTAGCAGGAACTAATGGAGGCAAGAAAGCCTGCTAATACTAAATCCTATATTAGCAAATGGAAAAGGTTTTCAGTTTGGTGCTAACCTATTCAAGGCAAGTTGTTCTTTGGGTTTACAATATTTGTGCAAGTTACTATCCTATGTCCATTCTTATTCCTCTATCAATGCTCATTCATCAGTCATTTCAGTATGTCTGCCCATGCATCCTCCTCTGTCAAGGCAGTCATATGTCAAAATGTTCTTGAAAGGGGTTTTGCATAAGAGGCTTCCAAATAAACCGGTGGTCTCTTCTTGAGTTTTTAATTTTGTGTTAGAGGAGCTAACGTTTGCTGTATTTGAACCAGCTAATCCAGCTGACTTGAGGTTCTTAACATGGAAAATAGTTTTACTGATTGCTATGACCTCTGCAAGGATATGTGAGTTGCAAGGTTTTATGGTGAGTAAAGCCTTCCTCATTTTCCACAAGGACAGGTTTCTTTGAGAACTAATGCTTGTTTTAGGCCTAACATGGTACCTGAGTTCACGTTAAGTCAAGCTCTCCTTCTCCCCATTTTCTCCTTGTTTTATGCCTAACATGGTATCTGAGTTCACGTTAAGTCAAGCTCTCCTTCTCCCCATTTTCTCCTTGTTTTATGCCTAACATGGTACCTGAATTCACGTTAAGTCAAGCTCTCCATCTCCCCATTTTCTCCTTGTTTTATGCCTAACATGGTACCTGAGTTCACGTTAAGTCATGCTCTCCATCTCCCCATTTTCTCCTTCTTTTATGCCTAACATAGTACCTGAGTTCACGTTAAGTCAAGCTCTCCATCTCCCCATTTTCTCCTTGTTTTATGCCTAACATGGTACCTGAGTTCACGTTAAGTCAAGCTCTCCATCTCCCATTGTCTCCTTGTTTTATGCCTAACATGGTACCAGAGTTCACGTTAAGTCAAGCTCTCCATCTCCCCATTTTCTCCTTGTTTTATGCCTAACATGGTACCTGAGTTCACGTTAAGTCAAGCTCTCCTTCTCCCCATTTTCTCCTTGTTTTATGCCTAACATGGTACCTGAGTTCATGTTAAGTCAAGCTCACCTTCTCCCCATTTTCTCCTTGTTTTATGCCTAACATGGTACCTGAGTTTACGTTAAGTCAAGCTCTCCTTCTCCCCATTTTCTCCTTGTTTTATGCCTAACATGGTACCTGAGTTTACGTTAAGTCAAGCTCTCCTTCTCCCCATTTTATCCTTGTTTTATGCCTAACATGATACCTGAGTTTACGTTAAGTCAAGCTCTCCATCTCCCCATTTTCTCCTTGTTTTATGCCTAACATGGTACCTGAGTTTACGTTAAGTCAAGCTCTCCTTCTCCCCATTTTATCCTTGTTTTATGCCTAACATGGTACCTGAGTTCACGTTAAGTCAAGCTCTCCATCTCCCCATTTTCTCCTTGTTTTATGCCTAACATGGTACCTGAGTTCACGTTAAGTCAAGCTCTCCATCTCCCCATTTTCTCCTTGTTTTATGCCTAACATGGTACCTGAGTTTACGTTAAGTCAAGCTCTCCATCTCCCCATTTTCTCCTTGTTTTATGCCTAACATGGTACCTGAGTTCACGTTAAGTCAAGCTCTCCTTCTCCCCATTTTCTCCTTGTTTTATGCCTAACATGGTACCTGAGTTTACGTTAAGTCAAGCTCTCCATCTCCCCATTTTCTCCTTGTTTTATGCCTAACATGGTACCTGAGTTTACGTTAAGTCAAGCTCTCCTTCTCCCCATTTTATCCTTGTTTTATGCCTAACATGGTACCTGAGTTCACGTTAAGTCAAGCTCTCCATCTCCCCATTTTCTCCTTGTTTTATGCCTAACATGGTACCTGAGTTCACGTTAAGTCAAGCTCTCCATCTCCCCATTTTCTCCTTGTTTTATGCCTAACATGGTACCTGAGTTTACATTAAGTCAAGCTCTCCTTCTCCCCATTTTTTCCTTGTTTTATGCCTAACATGGTACCTGAGTTCACGTTAAGTCAAACTCTCCTTCTCCCCATTTTCTCCTTGCTTTATGCCTAACATGGTACCTGAGTTCATGTTAAGTCAAGCTCTCCATCTCCCCATTTTCTCCTTGTTTTATGCCTAACATGGTACCTGAGTTCACGTTAAGTCAAGCTCTCCATCTCCCCATTTTCTCCTTGTTTTATGCCTAACATGGTACCTGAGTTCACGTTAAGTCAAGATCTCCATCTCCCCATTTTCTCCTTGTTTTATGCCTAACATGGTACCTGAGTTTACGTTAAGTCAAGCTCTCCATCTCCCCATTTTCTCCTTGTTTTATGCCTAACATGGTACCTGAGTTCACATTAAGTCAAGCTCTCCATCTCCCCATTTTCTCCTTGTTTTATGCCTAACATGGTACCTGAGTTCACGTTAAGTCAAGCTCTCCTTCTCCCCATTTTCTCCTTGTTTTATGCCTAACATGATACCTGAGTTTACGTTAAGTCAAGCTCTCCATCTCCCCATTTTCTCCTTGTTTTATGCCTAACATGGTACCTGAGTTTACGTTAAGCTCTCCATATCCCCATTTTCTCCTTGTTTTATGCCTAACATGATACCTGAGTTCACGTTAAGTCAAGCTCTCCTTCTCCCCATTTTCTCCTTGTTTTATGCCTAACATGGTATCTGAGTGTACGTTAAGTCAAGCTCTCCATCTCCCCATTTTCTCCTTGTTTTATGCCTAACATGGTACCTGAGTTCACGTTAAGTCAAGCTCTCCATCTCCCCATTTTCTCCTTGTTTTATGCCTAACATAGTACCTGAGTTCACATTAAGTCACGCTCTCCATCTCCCCATTTTCTCCTTGTTTTATGCCTAACATGGTACCCGAGTTCACATTAAGTCAAGTTCTCCATCCCCCCAATTTCTCCTTGTTTTATGCCTAACATGGTACCTGAGTTTACGTTAAGTCAAGCTCTTCATCTCCCCATTTTCCTTCCTGACCCTAAAAATGAGGGAGAAAGGATGTTGCGTACCATGGATGTCCACAGACGACTCTGGTAGTATCTTGAAAGAACGAAGTCTTTCAGATCATCGCATCAATTGTTAATTTCTTGTGAAGGTAAGAAGGGGCAACCAATATCAATACAGGCCATTTCCAAATGGTTGTCTAAGGCTATTATGTTTTGTTATACTCACAATGACAAATCTGTTCCAGGCAGGGTCAATGCCTACTCTACGAGGACCTTGGCTTCTTCTGTGGCTTTTTGGAAAGGGTTGGATTTATTTATTTTTATTTAATTTATTTATTTCATTTTACATTTGTTGACCGGGCTAGTCTAGCTGGATATATGTCCATTTTCAGTAGAGGCCCGGGGAGATAAGCTCCAACATTTAAAGGAAATGAAAAATAAAAATGGAAATAACATGCAAATAAAATGCAAATAAAATGAAATTACATAAAGAAATACATATGTAATATATGTTTAAAATACATTAGAAATGGAGACATAGTTATGAATTTTAAAAAGGCAGTACTTAGAAAAATACACAACCAGTATTGTTGTATGTGACGTAGATAGAATGTTATTATAATGTACAGTGAAAGAGGCTGCAGGAAAGTAAGAAGAGGAGGCTTTTATTTATTTATTTATTGACTTGGGGTTCTAAGGATTTGGAATTTCATCAGGGATTTAGAAGCGTTCTAGAAACTGGTACTTGGCCCTCTGTATGTACTTTTACAAAGCACTATAAGCTGGATTCCTTCTGTAGGTTTAGATCATGCTTTACTGGGACCATTCTCCAGGGGCTGTTAGGCACTTCTCCTTTCATTTCCCAAATATAGCTATGGTAATCTGCCAATATAGCTAAGGCTACTGCAGCAGTAATCAATATGAAGAACATATTACAGTTGTATAAATTGAACTTACCATAACTGCAGATGTTCAAAGGATCACAGCTGCTGTAGCTGCTCCCTCACTCCATCTGCCTTTTTTGGTGCATTTTTTATCCCAGGATGTGGAGTTTTTTTTTTTTTTCATTCCTAGCCTTGTCCTTCCACTTCCCCTCTCTCTCTCTTGTGGCAGGATAGCGCTGAAGGGCTTCACACCCAACTTGTCTTTTAGTCAGCACAGCTCAATATGCCTGACAGTATGGGTGTTTGCGGGGTACCCTAAAGCTTTGGAAGATGGCTGGCTGTTATATCCTTGGCAGGATATAATCTATATAGCTAAGGCTACTGCAACAGTGATCATTTAACTCTACTGTTATTGTAAGTTCAACTTACACAACTGTACTTTTTTCTTCCTTTCTTAATTCACTGGAAAGCTATATTTAAGCTTAGTAAGATCTGCGACAGAAATCACACTGTAAAATACATTTGTAAGGTGATTTAAATGTGACAGGAGAATTATATTCTTGCTTTATGTAATATAGAAAAATATATGTAAAGCCTGTAACTTTATTCTGCTGCAATTCAAAACACGTCTCAGGAAATAATTAATTGTTTGCCTGTAAATGCAGAGAGGTTGTAAATGGTACAGTCAGGAAACTGAGCTCAGGGCTGTGAAGAAAGCCAGGTGCTAGAAGATATCAAGAGCATTTGGAGTCCTGTGTTTACTTTCTGTTGTTTTTGATATGGGGAAAACTAATAGACCTGTTACTGGTTTATGTAGGAAAATCAGAACAAGCTAATATATACTGAGATGCAAAGTATTGTAAAGTCAGTCCAACTGGAAGACCTTTTTGTGTCCACATCTACTTAAGCTGCCCTCTGCAATCTGCTTGCAACATATTCTAGTAACTTGAGTTAGTAATATTCAGTATTTTTTACCTTTATTCAGCTAGGGTATCTAACTTAGAGATTTTCTTTAAGTATGCTCAACACAATTAACTACTTTCAGTTCTTTGCATATGTGACGACCGTGCCCTAGCCCAGCAATCAAGGAGCCTCAATCCTTACCACAATCACCAGGAGGTCGTCTCCTAGAGGAGTCCCCTTATGTGCACACAGAGATCACAGTCAGTCTGGGACTGGCTGCTCCCTTGCTCACTTGCTCACCAGGTCCCCAATAAGACTCCCCACTGGCACAGCTATAGGGTCCAGGTCTCAGCCTAACTGGGCAAGCTAGAACCTCCAGTACCCTCTCTGTCCAACCAGTGCTTCATGTCCCTGCCCAAGTAGCTGACACAACACACACACACTTTGTGATAAGTATTTATACAACTTCACAGACACTCCTGGGAAAGGCTGACACAGCTTCTCCAGCTGTGCCCCTTTACCAGACTATATGGTAGTAATTACTGCCACCACGCAGTTAATAATATTAGCTACTAAAAGGCCCTTAAAAGGGTGTCCAGTTATTACTGTTCAATATTAATATCCAATGGTAATGTGACTATACAGTCTAAGGCTTATCAAAGTGGCCTATTACAATAAATTCTATATAAATATGCAATGTACTCTAGAGCTTATCTCTACACAAAGCAGCCACAGATAGAAGGTTTTAAAAATATTTAATAATAAATAATTAAAACACAGGACAAAACTACTACACCACAGATATATCTAAGAGTTCACAGATCACACAGAAACTTAAAATAATACAGTAGGACAGGTCTGGTTTCAAAGAAAATACCTAATTAATCTTTACTAGCTTTAACTATTCCTACAAGAAATCACAGTGCTAGAAACTTACATGTGAGCATAAGCAGTGTGCTGATAAGTTAGATGTCCAGATCAAAATGCTTCAGGTCTCTTGTGAGAAATAGTATTTAAACATTACTAATAAACATGTTTGCTGGGTCCTTCCCCAAATTACATCATTTTTGACACTTAGGTTTTCCCAGTATTCATATTGCATCATCTTAACACCTGGTCTGAGTTCTCAGGCAACAAACTGCATTATTTAGTAATCTAACACCTCCTCAGAAACTTATGATACAAGACATTTCACATGTATATGCTAACAGAAACTAAAGCAATAAAAGCACCTTCCACATCTAAATTCTTGTCATAAACTTTAGCCTTAAGACAATGGGCATGAAATTTTCATCCAGCTGCCCTCGGGCTGAATTCTAACATGAAAGGATACAACATGCTTCACTGGGCCAGTAGAGTGCAATGTTGTCACATATTTTGCAGTTCCACATTTCACAGTGTTTTTCTACATTTAAAAACACAAGCCTGTATTTTACATTTATGTATACAGTTGATAGAATTATATATTAAATTCTATTTGACTAGGCTGGCAGCCTTCGCCCATCTATCCCCAGTCGTCACAGCATAAATGCATTTTCATCTGCATTTACTTGTGTCTGGTATTTTGTGCATTATGTTTTATTTGAGGAGCTGGTATTCCTATGCATTTCTGGTTGCCAAGATGCTGACACCTGCCCCTAAGTGGTGACACTGCTCTATGCAATACCATGTGGATTTATTATCTGGCTATTGATCAAGGCTGTTACGGTAGCTCTTTGGTCTCTAGTCATATCTATGGTGGTATCACTACAACACTGGCAGGACAAAAACTGTACAGAACTGGAAAATTCTACTGACATTCTCTAGGAAGTGTGTGTTTGTGTATATATACATCTTCTTCATCTTCTTTTGGCTGGTTCTGTTAAGGGTCACCACAGCGGATCATCTGTTTCCATTCCTTCCTGTCCTCTGCATATTGCTCTGTCACACCAACCACCTGCATGTCCTCTCTCACCACATCCATAAACCTTATCTTAGGCCTTCCTCTTTTCCTATTACCTGGCAGCTCCATTCTTAGCATCCTTCTCCCAATATACCCAGCATCCATCCTCACCACATGTCCAAACCAACACAATCTCACCTCTCTGGCTTTGTCTCCAAACTGTCCAACCTGAGCTGACCCTCTAATATACTGATTCTTAATCCTGTACATCCTCATCACATCCAATGCAAATCTTAAAATCTTTAACTCTGCCACCTCCAGCTCTGACTCCTGCCTTTTTGTCAATGCCACTGTCTCCAATCCATATCTGTCACAAGTCACTCATGACACTCTTCTCCACCAACAAATTTATATATATATATATATAAATATATATATATATATATATATATATATATATATATATATATATATATATATGTGTGTGTGTGTGTGTGTGTGTGTGTGTTTCAGAAACTAGGTTTTTTTTTTGAAAGACAGTTGAAGATACTGCAATTCACATAAAGAGTGGTGAGGAAGGGGTCTGGCCAAAGACTTAGCTCAGTGTGTGGTCCATGTGCAGTCCCTCACAGGGTTTGGGTTTTGGAAGCTTATTCACAGGATAGCATGGCATTTCGACTCTATGTTCTTGAAGACAGGTTGCATCAAGTGAATTGGTCAGTGACTACAATTTGAGTTCATCCTTTCTGCTTTAAGATGTCTCAATATTTTGGTGTAGAAGACTGTAGCTTTGATGTAGAAAACTGTGGGCTCTATTCCCACAGCAGGTACTTGGATTAATTTTTGAATACTAACACTTCAGTGAAACACTAGTGGGTGATGCACTCTAGAGTGTGCCAGCCTTCATATGAGACAGTAAACTGAGGCCCCATCTGCCTGAGTTGATGGTAGATCAAGTGAATGTAAAAGTTCCCACTGCACTTATCAATAAGATTAGGAGAGTTCCATGGTGCCAGTGCCAAATTTCCCATGATCAGTGTGTCTGCTTACACAGGTCTCTCTGAAAGGAGGCCAGAGGTCTACTGGGCTAGTCAATAAAATGTGAATAAATAAATAAAATAAATAAAATAAAAAATAAATAAATTTAACTTGTTGGGTGCCAGTGGTGTGATTCTACAGACCATTTGTCTGGTGACCTTCAGAACGTTTTGGGGCTGTGCAGCAGATGCATGGATCATATTCCCTGTCCCTCACAATCCAGTCTGACATTTGGTCAGCAGGTGTGTGATTTAACACTCCATCACTGCAATACCAGTCACCATATATGGAATGTTTGCAGCTGTGTCTGTGAGGGAACAAGCGTTTGGAACTCTGCCAGATGACATTAAAATCTGACTGGCAGACTGGGAGTGTAAAACTGATGTCAAGCTAGGAAGGAAGGTGACCTCTATCTAGGTAGAAAGTTGCAAATGCACAGGAAGAGGATATCTATCACAAAATGTTTCATAATAGAAGCAATGGAAACAGGCTAAGCCATCACAGCAGGTTATATAGGCAAAGAGAGAAGCCATGGGTTTTAGTATACGCCCAAGTTTTGAGGGTTAGATGTTCTAGGTTCAACCAAAAGGTCTCACTGTTCACTTAAGTGGGTGGGAAACAAAGTCTTGGAAAGCAGTAAGCAGAACAAGCAATATGATAACTGTTCCAAACCACTGCAAAAGTTTATATCATATTCTAGTGGAAGGGAATGAGGACATTGCCAAAGGGGACACAACATTTGACATAACTATTATTTAGCCTGCACTGCTCAAAAAGGAGAAATATTTCCCTGTCTATTCAATTTGAGCCTTTACCGGTGTCATTGGTTAGAATATAGCCAGATTAGAAAGGGAACAACAGTGTAAATAGGTAGTTGTTTGTCAGGATATCCATACCTTTGTCATTGTAGAAAATTACTTTAACAGTGCAGTCATGTGTGTTCATGCAATGAAGCATAGAGGCAAATGTGGGGACATTCATAAAAGAAGACCCGATAAGTCCAGGTTTATAGGTCAGTACAAGGCTAACTACCCTTGTGGGCCATTTTATGTGAAGCCAATTTTCCTTTGGAAGACTCAAACCCTGTGCCTCTTGTCTGAAAAGTAAACACTTTAACAAGCATGGCAACCTCCAACACCTTAACAACTCCCCTTCAGCTGGGGCTGGTGGCTTGACTACTTTTGAGGGGAGGTGCATAGATGGTAGAAAGATTAGGCCAGAACTTGCCAAAGTGAAATGCATTTAGGCATGGCCTACACATGCTGCATAGAAGCAAATAAGGGCATTGCTACTGACTGCTGTGTACGTAGGAAATTTGTTTCCCACAAGACTATAATGTATAATCCCTTTACAAATGTTACCAAAAACAATAGACCAGTTGTGGTTGTTTGGATTCCAGCCTATGAGCATGCATTTGAAATGTCCAGGGAGGCTTTGAATGGATGCACTGTACTAACCAATCCTGACTGCAATCAAGTATTCTAGCAAAAGTAAGGGAGCTGCTCTTAGCCATGTTTCCTCCGTGGGAGAAGAGGACCCTATTGTTTTCTTGAACCACTGAGTTCAACTCAGGAAGGAGTCATATGCAGGCTTACAGAATGAAGATTTAGGCAGCTCAAGCTCTGCAAAAGCTTTAACCCTACTTGTGTGGCAGAAAGTTCACTGAGGTTACGACCAAAAGCCTTTAAAGTGGCTATACAGAACAAAGTGGCAGCATGGAAAGTTTATTTAGCATTTAGCTCTGCAGTGCTCTAACATGACTCTCCAGCACAGCAGCATAATATACTAATATCTGTGCAATTTCTTCAAGGATGCTGCCAGAAGAATTAAGTAATGTTCTCACTGGGTTCTCAAGGGCAGAAAAAATTGTAATGCCATGGAAGGATAAACTCGTTTAAAATATAATATCTGAATATTTTCTACTTTTCTTAATTTAAACTGCATTGCTTACTGTACTTATTTCCTTGTTTCACTTGAAAGAAAGTTACTGTTTGTCATTTTTGCATTTAAGTTACCTGTAACACATTGCATTTAAGTTACCTGGCACTTGCTCATTAAAGCAATTATATAAGTCAGCACTAAAAATTAAAAGCACTACACCCTCACAAACTCCCCTTGAGTACCTTGTTCCCCATTGGCCCTTTTTTTCAATTATAAAGGAATTCCCAATACTATTCTAGCATGTCCAAAGGTCAGTTGTCAATCTCCTCTCCGGTCCAGCTGGTAAATCTGGGAATCTTGAGGCAATGTTACAGCTGCCTCATGTACACAGACAACCCTCTCCTCCTCCCAACAAATTCCAACACATGTGAGAGATGCAACCATATAGCCAAACTGGAGGCTAAGCTCTCTCAACTCAGTACTGGCGTAACCAGTCAGGAGGAGAAGGAAACCACACTCACTACAATTCCAGTCTCACATAGACCTACCACGACAGAAAACCAAACACATAAACACACAAAAACATACTCGGAGGCTCTAAATAAAAATCTGCCTAAGCAACAGAGACCTCCAAAGCAGACACCCAAGCAACCGCTACCCCAAAACAAAACACGTGCAACACATAGCTCACAAAGCCAGTGTGCCGAACAGTCACAGCCCTTAAGGCTAAACAACACACCGGATACACTTGTAATAGGTGACTCTATCGTCAGGCACACTGACGTCCCACTCACCAGGCTGAACAAGGAGAAGATCATGGTGAGCTGCCTGTCGGGTGCTAGGATCTGCCACATAACACAAGCACTCAGGTCACTCCAAGGGAAGTACAAATATGACTCGGTCATTGTCCATGCTGGTGTGAATGACCTGAGATGTACCTCCCTGGACTACATGAAAAGAGACATAGAGGAGCTCTCTGAGCATGTAGCCCAGGCCGGTATGACCCTGACCTTGAGTAGCATCTTACCCTCACCAAGAATGATGCCACAATATGAAGACAAGAGAACCAATTTCAACAATTGACTTAAGTATTGGTGTCATTCAAAGGGGATCCAATGCCTGTCAGCCTGGGATGACATGCTCGACAAGCCACAATGCTTTGCTAGGGATGGCTTGCACTTGTCACCCCTGGGCTTTCGGATATTGGCAAAGGCTCTTGCTTCCCCCATAGTGCCTTTTTTAGCCAAGGCTCAAAAGACAAACCCACCTCCATAGGTATCACAAGGGGTAAGAAATTAAGAGTAATGCTACTCAATGCCAGAAGTCTAAACCTCAAGATGCACGCACTCGAAACTCTCCTTAGCATGGAGAACATCGATATCTGTGCAGTAACAGAAACCTGGCTCAAGGCTCCTGAGAGCACCCCAGCACTACCAGATTATACCTCATACCATGCTTTTCGGCCCCAAAACTTGGACCAAGCCACAAAAGGAGGGGGAGTATCAATATTCGTCAAAGATACCCACACCTCCAGGTTGGTGGCACAGCACAAAGCATCAGAGACTATCCATGTGCAACTAACAGTGGGTAAAACTGCCTTCCAGTTTATAGCCTGCTACAGACCACCCTCCCAAACCCAGGAATCCCACTTGGCCTTCCTGAGAACACTGGAAAATATGAAGGTCTCTCCAAACACCATTATATTGGGCGACTTCAACTACCCAAACATAGACTGGGAGCATTACTCTAGCTCCAACACCCTAGCCCAAAGGTTCCTAGAATTTATAAACTCAGATGCTATGGAACAACTTGTTATCACTCCCACAAGAGGGGAAAACATACTGGACCTGATCATCACCAACATGAGGACTCTATGCTCCAGACCAGAAGTGTATCCCTCACTGGTAAGATCAGACCATAAACTAATCTCACTGGATATTCACATCCCGACCCCACCCCCTGCCCAGAAAACCACAGTGAAAAATTTCTCTAAAGCAAATTTCACACTCCTCAAAACCGAGGTGGAATCCTTCAAAGCCCCCAAGCATGTGGAAAATACGGTCCAGATCGCAGAATCCTTTATAAACGCATTCTATGAACACCTTCAGGAATGCATGGATCATGCAATCCCAAATAAAACCAAGACCCAATCCTCCAAAGGCAGACGTCCTGTCTGGTGGACCCCAGCCATAAACAAACTATACAATAGAAGGAGGAAGCTACTACATGATAGAGCAAAATCCCAAAAAGGGAAGGCATCTCTGATCAGTATTAGCAAAAAACTACGGGCACTCATAAAATCGTCTAAAGCCAGCTTCGAGAGAAAAATTGCACAGGACACTAAGGATAATCACAAGGCTTTCTTTAGTTATATTAGGAACCTGGGTGGGAATTCCCAGATATGCTCAGAATTAGTCCAAAATGACAAAAAATACATCAAACCCATAGACATTGCCAACATCCTAGCTGACAGGTTCAGCAAACTCCCCACCAAAGGGCAAATATTTCTCCCAGCAGAGTGCTGCCCCCCTGACATCTCAGATGCTCAGGTAAGAGCCGCCTTCTCCAAAGCAAAGAACACAGCATCAATGGGACCAGACGGTGTCCCGGGCTGCGTTCTACATGAACTCCAAGAAGAGCTAAACCCAAACATAAAATTACTGTTCAATCTCAGCCTTACTACAGGATATATACCCAAAGAGTGGCGTACAGCAACAGTGGTCCCTCTCCACAAAGGTGGTGCCTCAACGGATCCTGGAAACTATCACCTCATAAGCCTGACTAGCTTGGTCTGCAAAGCTATGGAAAGGATCATCATGGACCTCATAAATAAAGATATTGGGGACCTACAGACACTGGATCCTATCCAGTTCGGCTTTGTTAAGGGCAGATCCTGCCTCTTAAACCTAGTCAATTTCTTTGAAACAGTCACCAAGGCCATTGATGAGGGGAAGGTGGTCCACACAGCCTACCTGGACCTCGCAAAAGCCTTCAATACAATACCCCACTCGGGCATTATAGATAAGCTCACCAGCTTAAATATAAACCCCTATGTCACTAGATGGGTTGCAAACTAGCTCAATGACAGAACCCACATGGTTAGAATTGCTGGAGCCATATCAGACTCCAAACCAGTTACAAGTGGCGTCCCACAAGGCTTAGTCCTGGGACCTCTCTTGTTCGGTATATATTTCTCGGAGGTACAGGCCAACATGGAAGGACTGTAGCTGACCAAGTTCGCAGATGACTGCAAACTGGGTGCCATAATCGACTCTCCAGCCGACACAAGCATCCTCCAAAAGGGCCTCATAGAAACAGACAACTGGAGCCAGAGCCATGGCCTCAAGCAAAACGCCAAAAAGTGTATAGTCATCCCCTTTGGCAAAAACAAAGTGCCCACAAATTACCACATAGGTAGTAATCCATTAAGGGCAGAAGAAGTAATTAGGGACCTGGGGACCCAAGTTGATAGCAATCTCTCATTTGACAACCACGTGGCCAAAGTGGTTAGAAAAACATTTTATATAGCCCACCTAATCATGAAGGGATTCACATCTAGATCAGAGGAGGTCACCGTGCCTCTTTACTCATCCCTCATCAGGCCCATAATTGAGTACATTGCCCCTTTTGGGATGTACCTCACCAGACACCTGCAGCAACTGGAAAGACCCCAAAAGTACCTCACCAAGAGGATCAAAGGGCTCAAACAGATGCCATATGCTGCCCGGTTAAAGAAACTCCAGCTCTACTCAGTGGCATACCGCCTGCTCAGAGGCGATCTGTGCCTGATGTATAAAGCCATGTCCAACACCGGAATTAATGGACATGCTGCACCTCAGAAAATCGAAATCCCATCGAGCTATGCACTTAAGATACTTGAACCTCAGTACTAAAATAAATAGGACATGCTGGAGGGACAGATTCATAACCCAGAGGCTCCCTTCACTCTGGAATAAAATCCCAGTCCAGGTTAGGCAGAGTCCCTCATTGACTCTCTTCAAGAGGAATCTTGATGAGTGGATGGGAGATCGTAGATTTACTCCGGGTATCACTTCTGTGTCACTGTTAGACAGAGGCACAGTATACTAACCTCGAAAAAGGGCATAGCAAAATTAATTTAAAATGGGTGGTGAAAGCCAAACACACTCTGGCTAGGCTTATAAATGCCCTAGGGCAGATAGCCTAGTATGAACCTATGAACCTATGAACTGAGACAGATTTCTAACATGCATTTATAATTTGTAAAATCTGCAACAAATACTGCAGTGTGCAGTTGTATTCATATGTCTTAACAGAGTATAGGAAGTTTCCTACTATATTCTGTTACAGAATAAGAGATGGCCTCAGGATTAATTAATTGTTTGTCTGTAATTGCAGAGAAGTCATAAATGCTGCAGTCAGAAAACTGAGCTCAGAGAAGTGAAAGGAGAGAAATGCTAGGAGACAGGGACAATACCTGAAACCCTGTTCTTACTTTATGCTGTTTTTAGTGTACATGAGGAATGAATGTGTAAAATTGACTTTACTACACCGAAAGGTAGTCTGTACCATTACTCAATGAAAACAATTGAGCTGCTTCAATCTGATATGACATTCCTTTTACTGCATACAAGGTTAGATCTAGTATAACAATGAATGATACACATGTAGCAAAAACCGTACTTCAGCTTTACAGCTTCAACTGTAAGAATCAATGTCTGTTATACAAAAGAAGTCCAAACTTTATAGTCTCTTTCTAGCTTACATCAGCAGTTTAGAAAACATGTCAGAAAATAAGTCTTTCCCATGAAGCTGGTCTGCTGACAGTTTGTTGGCAGTTTGTTTCTCATGTTTCATTATTTTGTTCCTGAAGAATAACTCCTCAGCCTTGTTCTTATCTTGTATGTCCTGTTGACGAGACACAGCTGCATACAAGAATGACCTACTTGTAGATAATAAATTTCACAAACTGCATAGTTTATAAAGATAAAATATTTTACTTCTGATTTCTAATAACAATGAATGCCAGGCCATATGCCTTCCTGCTAGGGGTTTACACTATGTACTTGTATAACAATGAATGCCAGGCCATATGCCTTCCTGCCAAGGGTATACACTATGTGCACTTGTACTACACCAAAAGCAGAGTATTTATTTTGCATTTTCAGACAAATTCACTGAAAGCCATTTTTAACTTGTTCACTGCTGAAAGAAGAATATATCAAATCTCACAGAATATGTACTTTTACCCTTGATTCTGTTCAGCAAGAAACAACTTAATGCAGCTTGAGCTGGAAAGTAGTATAAAGTCAGACCTGCTGGAAGACCTTTTCATACCTACATCTACATAAGTTGTTGTTTACAATCTGCCTGTAAAATATTCCAGTAACTTAGCTTATTAGTTAAGCACAGTATTCATAAACTGCATTCAGCTAAGTTGTTTATCTAGGATAGCTCTTTCATTATTCTGCCTGTGCTATTAATTACTGCTCTTTGTGTAAATGCAGTTGCCTCTGCATGTTAACTGTGTCAGCACTGTCTAACTCCTTTATTTTCTAAGTAAAGATTTATTTATTCACTTTTAAGATACTTTGACTGGTTTGTATTTCATATTAGTACATAAGGTGAGGGTATAACAGTGCTGTAGCTTGTCAAGCTGCTGGTATGCATTTCTAACTGGCCAGGTTGCTGTGCACATTATCATTTTGTTTTATTATTATTTGGCTACTGATAACGACTATCACAGTAGCTGGTCAGTCCACAGGCATATCTAGGGGATGGCAGCAGTACTATCGTGCAAGGACTAAACCATTACGAATTGCAGAAATCTGTTAGCCTTTCCTGGGAAGTGTGTGTGTGTGTGTGTGTGTGTGTGTGTGTGTGTGTGTGTGTGTGTGTGTGTGTGTGTGTGTGTGTGTGTGTGTGTGTGTGTGTGTGTGTGTTCATTTACTACGGACATGGAGTACTGGAAGACAATGAAATTCACAGAGTGGTGACAAAAAAGGCATGGGATGTTAGGACAAAGACAAACCTTGGCAAGTGGTCAGTGTCTAATCTTGTACAGTCGGGTTATTGGATGCCCGGCAATGAGAATATCATGTATACTCCTGAGGCTGGATTACATTTTGTGAATTGGTCAGTGAATCTGATTTGTGTGCATTGTTTTTACTTTACCCTGCAATGTGCCAATGGTCTGACTCTAGAAACAATTCCTTTGGTGGCCATCAGAACCTTTTGGGCCAGTGGATCCAAGGATTGTAGCCCCAGTTTGTCAGATATTCAATCTATTTGGTTAGCAGTGGTGAGATTCAAAATTTAATGAGTGTAATCATTACCACCTGTATTCCTTGCAACCATATGCAAGTAACAACGACCACTATCCTAAGAGAGCCTGGTGAATTTACAATAAGAGACTCTGAATTGTGTTATTTTGTTATGGAAATATCCTCTTAATTCATTAAACAGCCTCTTTCTCTTTTTTTGTCTTTTCTTCCAAGGAAGGGAGATTTCTACAATTGGGAAAGCAAAAAATGAATTGAAATTGAGCAAAGTGATGTCATTTCATTGTTTTAAGTTTTGAAATGAAATGAGTTGCAAAAGTTTTACACTGTATCAAAAATGTAACCAATCAACTGTATCAATATAAATAAATACATAAAATAATAGAATATAATAAAAACATTTAAAGAAAGCAAATTATAAAACTGCACAGAAGACCCAGTTTCTGACATCAAACTCACGAGATAAAAATGAATATTTCTAAAGATATCTAAGTAAATAGCAGCTATAATACAACTTTTGGGGTTGCAGTATTTTGATGTTTCTAACATGAAATTATACAGTTCTACTGGGGAACAAACTGTTGTCCTCACTGTGACCATATTGCTTATTATGGATTGTGAACACGACAAAGAGTTCTACAGGCTTAAAAGATTCTGAGAGTTTCTAGCAGTATGAGAAGGCCATACTACACTGTAATGAATTTATTGCTCAAAACCAAGATAATTCAGGTTTCATACTACACTATAGGTACTCGGTTTGTAATGAATCTGCAGATGCTTTTAGAGATAGTCTGGACTATGACAATGTTTTCCTTGGAGGCAGAATAAAAATTGGGAGCCCATATTCAAGTTGAGAAGGGAGAACTCGTTTCAAAATAGCTGTTCTAGCTGGTTGGGATAGAAAAGGGGGATCTTTTTGGCCCAGAACAGAAAGGAGTTTATTTAGGCTCACACTCTGTCTATGTGGAAATAGAAGTTTAGTGACTGATCAAGCCATAGCCCTAGGTATTTGAAAGTGGTGGAGGACTCTGTCATGGCTGTGTAGATCAAATATAATTAAAGAGGTACTTGGTGAATTTCCTGAGGAGTTCCAAAAAAACATAGCTTCAGTCTTGGGTGGGGTGGGGTTGAGAAGTAGTTTATGGTTTATGAGTCATTTGAGGAGCTCATGTAAGTCCAGCTGGAGCTGACACTGAATGGTGATCTAAGAGTGACCTGATCTGTAAATGACCACATGGGAGATAAGGAAGGCCACAAGGAAGCTTGCTAATGAATATGGAGAAGAGGAGTGGGTCAAGAATGGATCCTTGTGGTACACCTTTGATAATAGGTACAGACTCTGGGAGGATCCTATTTTAACTCTAAAGTGTCTGTCAGTGAGGAAGGTTTTAAACCAGGGAACAGCATCTGGACTGATAACTTTAATTAGATTGTTTTGGAGAAGATAGTGGTCAATGAGGTCAAACGTCTTTGTCAGGTCTATAAATCGGGTCACCTATAAGGAGGCCAGTATCAGAGTTTAGCAGAATGTCATCAGTTAGGGACCAAAGTACTGTCACAGTACTTCATCCAGGCCAGAAACCTTGTTGTTTGGAGGAAAGCAGGTGATACTGCTGGATATAGAGGGAGAGATGGGAGTAGACTTTTTAAGACATTTGCCTAGAATTGGGAGGATGGATACTGGACAGAAGTAAGAGGTATGTTTTGGGTTGGTTTGCTTTGAAAGGGGTTTAATTTGAGCAGTTTTCCAAACTCATGGCATGATGTTTTGTGTGAGACATAGGTTACATCCTTAGGTGACACATATTAAGGAGTGTAATATTAGCTGTACTTCTGCAGAGGAAAGAACCACTGCGAAAACGGCATTTACATGCATAAATGAAACAAATACAAGAACTGAAAGTTGTGAACTTTTAAAAAAATGCTGGTATATCAGGATATGCAATCCGAAAAGGATCTTACAGAAGAATTGAAAGTGAAGTGTGAGAGGTACTTTGTAAATGAGGGGTTTTGCCATTTCTGTCTGAATTGTGATATTTGCTGATGTTTTCGATTCTTTATAGAGTTTGAACACAATTATTTAGATATATGGCTCCGCTTAATGGAACACAGTGCATGCGATCTGTTCTGAACATTTGAAATGGATGTCACTAGAGGGGGAAGTATCCCCTGAGTGCTAGAGGCAATCTGTGCTGCAGTTACATTTAGAAAAAAACTTCAGTGAATGAGTGATGAAAGGGGAAAGTTTAATTGCCAGTTGGGAAGTATGTTGAATATTGTCTGCATGGATATAATATAAGGAATGCTAGGAATGGATACTGTGGTGTTTTCCAGTATCTGTGGCAACAAGTATTAATCACAAAATATGAGGAATTGAATTAATTACACTGATGTGTTAGAAAGCACCTAATGCTTAGAGTTTTGCATCTTGCAAGGCTGTTGCAGTATTAAATAGTAACACCGAAGCACAAGTTGGAGAAATAATTTCACTGTTTAAAAGACTGTCAAGATTATTTTAGAATGATTGTTTCTAAATTCAAGCCATTTTTTGCATTTTTAACAAAGGCATTTAATTATTTATATCTGATTACTGGTAGAGTCCAAATGGGCAGTAACCATATACACTGGAGCCCAAGTGGGCAACAGCCATATAAATTGGAGGTGAAAGGCCAAATGGGCAGTAGCCATATACATTGTAGTGCCAACACCAAGTGGGCAGTAGCCATATATATTGCAGTGGCAAGGCCAAGTGGGCAGTAGCCATATACACTACAGTGCTAAGGCCAAATGGGCAGTAGCCATATACATTGCAGTGCCAAGTCCAAATGGGCAGAAGCCATATACATTGCAGTACCAAGGCCAAGTGGACAGTACCATATACATTGTGATGCCAAGGCCAAGTGGGCAGTAGCCATATACTCTGTAGTGCCAATGCCAAATGGGCAGTAGCGATATAAAGCACACTGTAGTACCAAGGCCAAGTGGGCAGTAGCGTATACATTGTAGTGCCAAGGCCAAATGGACAGTAGCCATATACACTGTAGTGTGAAGGCCAAATGGGCAGTAGCCATATAGATGTTAGTGCCAAGCATACCACTCAACCTCTTAGAGCAAAAAATCTGGACAAAGCCTAAAATGATGGGGAGACAAATAGGGACAGATTTTAAATACTGCTCTTACACACTTAGAAAGTTGATAGAATAATAGGTTTTGCATTACCATGAATTTTCTAAAGGATGTGGAGTCTTAAACTCAAATGTTTGTCATTATTCAAAGAGTTCAATCCTCAGCTATTTGCCAGACAAGTGCAGATTTTAGGAGGAACACACCAAAAATAGGAAGCAAAAATCTGGACATTCTGCGAAAATCTGTGCAGTTGAAGCAGTTGCACTTTATATAGTGCCAAGGCCAAGTGGGCAGTAGCAATATACATTGTAGTGCCAAGGCCAAGTGAGCAGTACTATATATAGTGCCAATGCCAAATGAGCAGTACCATATACACTGTAGTGCCAATGCCAAGTGAGCAGAACCATATACACTGTAGTGCCAAGGTCAAGTGAGCAGTACCATATACACTTTAGTGCCAATGCCAAGTGAGCAGTACCATATACACTGTAGTGCCAAAGTCAAAAGCTCCATGAGCAGTTGTTAAACTACCTTAACAATAATACACATGAAGCACAGTTACTGGCATTCGTGATTTAATGCACAGTGAATCTATCAGTATAATCAGAAACAAACTGTAAAGAGGTAAGACAAAGCCTATTGATCTAGTTAATAATTTCTGTCACATAAGGTAAAGCAGTAAAAGATGACCTGACTATAGAAATACGGGGCAAACAGGTATTATAAATATCGAACAATCAGGATAATAATACAAAAATCAATATCAGTGGCTTTTGTAACACATGTGGACATTATACCAGAAATAAACTGAAAACTGAGAATGGTTGCCCTCAAAGATATTCCTGGAACTGTGCAATAGCATTTCCATCTAATGTGAAAAGAGTCAGAATGCATAATTTTAGGTGAGGTTCGGTACAGTCCCAGTAGAAGTCTGTTTTCGAGTTTGACAAGATGGAAGACTACAGATATGAGAACCCTTTGGGCTGACTTAGGATTGAGCTGTGGTTTCTGCCATCTGAGGATATGGGTGAGTGAGGCAGATGGCCTCAGCTAGCAGTGTACAGGGGGTTTTGTTTGAGCTAAGGACAGGCATTGATGGAATTCAAACTATTTCAAATTACAAAGCAAGGAACACTAGTGGTTTGTAGCACAATAACCTTCTGCGAATCTACTAACCTTGACGTAGTTTGTGAGAAGAGACTAAAATGTTATAAATATACTCACAGAAAAGAAAAAAGTAGAGGCTTCACAATTGTAGTATAAAGCTGAGAGGGGAGGGGGTAACAAATGCACCCTAGACATCCACATCCCGCTCCCACCCCCCATTAGGAAAACAACCGTAAAAAATTTCTCCAAAGCCAACTTCATGCTTCTTAAGACAGAAGTGGCAAACTTCACGACACCCATGCAGATGGACAATAGAGGTGCGAATGCTGAATCCTACACAAATGCACTTTATAAGCACTTACACGAGTGCATGGATCGTGCTATCCCTAACAGAATCAAGATGCTATCCTCCAAAAAAAGAAGGCCAATCTGGTGGTCTTCTGCCATAAACAAACTTTACAATAGAAGAAAGAAACTGTTGCAAAAAAGAGTAAAATCCCACAATTGGAGGAACTCCTTGGTCAGCCTCAGTAAGAAGCTGAGATCCCTCATAAAATTCTCCAAAGCTAGTTATGAAAACAAAATTGCCACTTATTCTAAAGACAACCACAAAGCATTCTATAGCTATGTCAAGAATCTCAATGACAACACTCAGATCTGCTCTGAGTTACAGTACAATGACACTAAATGTACAGAACCAACTGATATTGCCAACATCCTGGCAGATAGGTTCAGTGCTAACTTTACCCCCCTCTCACCCCCTAAAGGGCCCATCTTTATACCGGAAGAATGCAAAGTTCCTGTAATCACGGCTGCACAGGTAAAAACCTCACTCTCCAAAGCCAAGAACACAGCATCCATGGGACCTGACAACATCCCAGGCTGCCTTCTACATGAACTACAAAATGAACTGGCACCCCACCTAAGTACCATGTTCAATCATAGCCTCACCTCAGGCTTTGTGCCCATTGAATGGCGCACCACAACAATTATCCCACTCCACAAGGGGGGGGGCCACAACAGACCCTGGTGACTACCGCCTCATTAGCCTGATGAGCCTCGCCTGCAAGGCCATGGAACGTATCATCATGGAACTCATAAACAAAGACATTGGAGATCTTCAAACTCTGGACCCCACACAGTTTGGGCTTGTAAAAGGCAGATCATGTCTCCTAAACCTGACAGACTTCTTTGAAGTAGTCACCAATGCCATAGATGAGGTTAAGGTGGTTCACACAGCCTATCTAGATCTCGCCAAGGCGATCAACACCACCCCCCACTCTGGAATTATAGATAAACTCACTAAACTAGGTATAAATCCCTATGTCACAAGATGAGTTGCCAACTGGCTTACTGAAAGAACCCACACTGTGAAAGTAGCAGACTCCAAATCAGACTTCAGACCAGTAAGAAGTGGAGTACCACAGGGTTTAGTCCTGGGTCCTCTTCTGTTTGGTATCTACTTCTCTGAAGTACAGGCTAACACAGAAGGTCTTTGGCTAATGAAGTTTGCAGATGACTGCAAACTAGGAGCAATAATTGAAACTCCTAACCATGTGGACATCCTGCAAAAGGGCTTCATTGAGACAGATGGCTGGTGTCAAAGCCATGTCCACAAGCTCAATGCCAAAAAGTGCATTGTCATCCCCTTTGGTAAAAACTCTGTACCCATGAACTACCACATAGGCGGTAGTAAACTTAACACCAAAAGTGTGATAAGAGACCTTGGGACACAGGTGGACAGTAGTCTCTCCTTTGATAATCACATCACCACAGTGGACAGGAAATGCTTCTACATTGCACACCTCATCACAAAAGGTTTCTCATCCAGAAAAAAAGAGGTCATTGTTCCCCTCTTCTCATCACTCACTAGACCCATTATAGAGTACAAGGCCCCTTTTGGTATGTACCTCACAAGACATCTACAACAACTGGAAAGGCCGCAAAAATACCTCACAAAGAGGATTACTGGCCTCAAACAGATGCCTTCATGAACCGTCTCAAAAAAACTCCAGCTTTACTCCGTCGCATATCGCCTACTCAGAGGCAATCTCTGCCTAACATACAAATCTATGTCAAACCCAGAGCTGTTGGACATGCTCCACTTAAAGAAATCAATATCCCTCCAAGCTACGTGGTCTAGGGACCTAAACCTTGTCACCACAATAAACAGAACATGTTGGAGGGATAGATTCCTGTCCCAGAGACTTCCCATACTCTGGAACAGACTACCTATCTATGTCAAACAGAGCTCCTCATTAGCACTCTTCAAGAAAAATCTTGATGATTGGATGGGAAATAGGAAATTCACCCTGGGGATCACTTCTGTGGTTCTGCTTGACAGGGGCACAGGAAAATGATTTTCTTGGGTGGCGAAAGCCAGGGTACCTTTTTGGCTAGGCTTGTATAGGCCCTAGGGCCAATAGCCTAGTACCCACCTATGAACCTATGAACCTATTGTACTAGATAGCTGAGAAAGGAAGGGTAACAAAGCCCTAAGTTTTGTTAAGACATTTGAGTTTCTGTTTTGTCAGATTAATACAGTACTTACGGACTTATTGATCTAATAATCAATGGTCAGTCCAAGTATTTTGGTAGAACTAATTACTTTAGTCATGGAATGATCAGAATAATAAATGTATATATTTTATTTTTATTTATTTATTTTATTTAACATATGTTTACCGGGAAAATCTGGCTGGGACAGAGACAGTTTTCAGCGGAGGCCCAGGCAGAAATGTTCCAGATGCATGTCTTTGGACTAAATATTTTGTAGTTTGTAGCTAGTAGGATCACCACTAGACCTCTGAATTGCCCCTAATTGGAATAATGTCCATATTTTCAAACCAGATTTACCTATTTTTGGAAGTATGCCCTTACTTTCAGGCTTGTTTTATCCCTTCATACAATTTTCTGAATCCCTCATCAGATGTGATTTTTGAAGCTGTATAGTACATAGAAAAAAACGCAACATGACCAGCATACTAACAGCATCAAGAATTTAAAGAAAGAGGACACAACCCTTCCATTTCCCTTTTACAGAAGCAACAAGAAATTATCTTGTTTGGTCGAATTTTGCAATATAGTTAATTAAAGTCTGCAGATCTTACACTGTCTCACTGACAATATGCTTATATGTTTCCATCTTTTTTGTCACTTACTATTTTTACATGTTATTAGGAGTAGTAGCCAAAATTCCTACTAGAAATGGGAAGAGTTATGTCCTATTTGTTATTCATATTATAGTTGTTAATTAGATGTCCGGATTGTTAGATGAATGTACCTGCTTTCAAGGGCCTTTGTACCCATTTTCAGTTTCTGCAGGTCGAAAGGTATTATCACCACTCTGGTTCTCACAAAGTCTTTGGCTTTGCTGGTGCTGAGAATGAAGACAGCCTCCAGAAATGCTTACCCACGACTGCATGGAGAGGAATGTATTCTGCAGTATATAGCTGATGACAGATCCAGCATCAGATAGGAGGAAAATGGTGGGATATACAGCATTCTCGTTTGTTGTCACGGAATTACTGCAGTATCTTGTTAATGAATAAAGAGAATAGCTTGGGGGCGAAACAATGAAGCTTGGGAAATAATCAGATTCACTCATCTCGAGGGAACAGTTTATCCTTTCTGATTGCTTGTGCCTGTCATTATGGTAACCATCAGCAAGAGCTCTTTGTGAATAGAAAAGTCAAAAATGTGACCATATCAAATGCTTTGAAGAACTGCAAGTGATATGGCAATATTACTAGAGTTGAGAGATATGCAATGACATTGGGTTAAGCTGCGTCTATGCTGCGATTGGGTCTAAAGTAACAGTTTATGATAGATATGAATTTGTTATTAACGAGGTGCTTGAGAAGTTCAGTATATATTTGTTCCCTACAGGTGTTTTATGATAACAGGAGAGCACCAGGTACAAAATGCTGCTTGCATTCATGGCACCTCCTTTATGCAGATGCCACAAAGGCCATTTGCAGCATGTAGGCACATTTTATTATCTGACTAAGCATGCGGTTCACACTGGCAGTGCGTAAGCTATGAGCTATAGTTTTAGTATCTATAATTCTGGCAGTAAATGAAAATGACGGGAAGCACACAATTCAGTTTATATGAGAGTTAACTGACCATGTAGGGAGTAACAGTTTAAAGTGTGATAAAAGACACTGCCGATCGCACAGTGCTGTGCTAACCATCATTATAGCTATTTCGCTGAACTCTGAACTGAATCTGTAAAGTGTAATCCAAAGTGAGAGGCAACACTTGGGTGATTACAAAGAGACGGGCATTTGGCCAAAATTCAGGCGATTATTAGTGGTGTTCTAGAACTTTAATGCTTTTCTTCACAACTGTTTCTACCGTTCGTTTGCTAAAGCATAACAAAAACCTAAAGCAGTTTCTAGCTTCCTGTGATCATCAGTGCACACCAGAAGAAACGGTTGGGTGATAAATGGATGACAGAGGGTTCTAAATGGCATCATGGATTATTTCTTGAGTGATGCAAGAGAGTTTTTGTAACACAGTCCTTCCAAAGTAGAACTGCATTGTGGATGGTCTTCAGATACTAAGCAAAAATAGTGTCTCTTAATTCATCTAGTTAGCAAGTCCAAATAAATACATACATAAAAATCTGCTGCTACATAATCAAACATGCATTGTGTTCACCCTTCTGAATGTGAAATAGGGGACATATCTGTCTGAAGTATCCTAAATGTCACAGAACCATGTTGCTTAAGAATACAGCCAATAAAATGGGAGCAGCATTTAGTCATTACCCCAGCACATGGTTTGACCTTTGACCCAGGTAACTTATATTAAACATTCCAGAATAACAATTGAGTAATAGAGATCACACTGATCACTGCAGGAAACAGTGGGAGATAGAAAAAGGCCAAGCAGGCTAGGAAGGAATACTGGTGGTTAAGAAAGAAGCTAAGAAAGGTGTTGCAATAACAAAGAACAGGGCATCGGAGGCACTGTGCCATCTTCTGGAAAGTGACTCAGTAAGGGGCCCAAAGAAACTATATCAGGTTGCAAGGCAAAGACAGAATGATAAAGAAGATAGTCAGACACCCTTCATAAGGGATGCCAGCAACTACCTGCTCATCCGTCCACACAACATCAAAGGCAAATGGAAGGTTTATTTCCAGGAGCTTCTGAATGAAGAAAACCACACAGAAGCTGTACAGCCCCAGCAACAGCCTACAATGACAGAAGAAGGGGAGCCCACCTTAGAAGAAGTAAGAACAGCACTAAGGAAGATGAAGTCAGGGAAAGCATCAGGCTCAGATGAGGTCACAGCAGATATGATAAAGATGCTGGGTGAGATAGGGGAGAAATGGCTCCTGAGGGTACTAATAACATTGTGGAGAGAAAGACATATCCCAGATGACTGGACAATAGGCATACTTGTGCCAGTGTACAAGGACAAAGGGGCCATCCACAACTGTGGGCAGTACAAAGGCATCAAACTCCTATTACATTGCATGAAAGTTCTGTAGAGGGTGATTGATAAAAGGATACGCAGAGTAGTAGAATGTAAGATGGGAGATGAGCAGTTCGGATTCAGGTCAGGATGCAACACAACTGACCCAATGTTTGTAAAGGCGCTAGAGATGAGGGCAGATCCCAACTGTGCATTCCTAGACTTGGAGAAAGCGTATGACAAGGTCCCAAGAAAGTTGATCTGGGCAGTCCTGCGGTGGTTCAAAGTCCCAGAACTATTGGCAGAATTAGTGCAGGCTGTGTACAAGGACCCACTGACTGAAGTACGAACAGTGTTCAGCCTCACAGTGGGATTCCAGTGGGAGTGGGTGTACACCAGGTTTCATCTCCGAGCCCACTACTGTTCATACTGGTGATGGACTGCATTAGCAAACAGCTTGGAGGGGACAGATCAACAAAGTTGCTGTATGCAGATGATGTGACATTATAGGCAGACACTGAGCTAGAACGTCAGCAAAGGATAGGAGAATGGAATGCTAAACTGAAGGCACATGGGATGAAACTAAGCAGAGTTAAGACAGTGGTAATGGCAGCAAACTGGGGAAATCAGAAGAATCTAAGAACTGAGATAAAAGGGAAGATAGTGGAACAGGTAAATAGCTTCAAGTATCTAGGAGGGGTGGTTGAGGAGAAGGGAAGTCTGAATGAAGAGGTCAAAGCCAAAATCAGAGGGGCTGCAGCCAACTGGCAGAGAGTGTTGGGTATAGTCTATGACAGAAGAATGCCAAAGGACCTGAAAAGTAAGCTGAATAAGACAGTGGGTGAACAAGACAGTGATGTGACCAGTACTACTGTATGGTACAGAAACCTGGGCAGTAAAGGCAGAACAGCTGAAGCTAGAGGTGATGGAAATGAAGTGCTTGAGAAGGGTGGTAAGATGCATACTGTGGGACAGGCAAAGACATGAGGACATAAGAGCAGAAGCCAAAGTAGCTCCAATTGCAAAAAAAGGTCAAAGAGAACAGAATATGTTGGTTTGCACACATCTGCAGAAAAGCAGAAGACAATCTGGTGAGGGAGATTTGGGACAGACAGGAAGAAGGTAAGAGGAAGCGAGGACGTCCAGCAAAGAGGTGGATGGATCGTGTGAAAGAAGATCTGCGACAGTCAGGCATGAGTGTTGAAGAAGGCAGAAGTGTGGCACTGAATCGAGAGAGTTGGTGACCGTTAACCCGATGCCTGCCCCTATGTAGAAAAATGGGAAGAAGGGGGCTGATGATGATGATGGTGATGATCACTGCTGCACTAACCTTAGCCATATAGGCGATATCCTGTCAAAGATGTAACAGCGAGTTTCCAAAGTTTCAAGGCACTTTCCACATGCCCAAATTGTTAGGCATCTCAAGTTGTACTGCTTGAAAAGGCAGGTTTGGGTGCCAAGCCCTTCAGAGTATCCTGCCTCCAAAGAGAGTACTCCTCTGCAGGTTTTCAAGGATTGATGTTTAGCTTGTGCTGTTCCACTGCTGGGCAGATAAATGCCCTTAAAAGAAAAAAATTCCACATTTAAAGTTGTTTAAATGTACTTTCCAGGGTGGGAAAGTTATTTTTAATCTAGGAGTTTGTGTTTTAATGGACTGTCATGAGCCTTAACTGTACTTTTAAATGAAAGTACACTTTTTTCCCTGTCTATTTAAAAGTGGTAAAAAGACAGCTTAAAAACATTTTTTTCTGAGGAAAAATTCTGTTCATTTTACTTTTTTGGGGGCTAACAAAGTATATTAAAGTGCTTGTTACTGTGTTTTTATTGGGAAAAAGTAACCTTTTATGACTGAATTTTTACCAGCTTGTGCTCCTTGGTTTCCACATGAAAGAGGCACAGTTTTTGGCTTGATCATGGAACAAACAACCGGTCCCATGTTCAGTCCTTCTTCCAGTCACAAAAGGAAAAAGTTAAACAGTTTTACCACCACAATAGGCTAGCAATTTGCCTCAGCTGTAGGTGAGAAACTCTGCTGTGGCCAAAACTGGTTTCTCTGAACACTTACCTTTTACACTAGATCTCTGGTGTAGCACATACAGCCACTATAGACTGGGGTTAGCCATGTCCTCTGCAGCTGTGTGCAAGAGAGATCCAGTCTGGCTGATCATGGGAGAAGGGGCAGGAGAGTCTTCTCTGTTTAGTCAAAATGTTGTGTCCATCCCTGGGGAAGCAGTTGCTGCCACTAACAACTCTGTTGACCCCATTTTTCTTGGCAAAAAGAAACAGAAAAATTAAAAATGTACACACTCCTGCTCAAATTTTCCTGAACAGGAGTAGTTTATTAGGTCTAGCTCAGAGTCTAATTCAGGCTATTAATTCTTCGTATAAGGTGGTTTCCAGCAAAAGAAAAAGGAATTCCTCCTTTCCTGAAGAGATTCAAGATTCTGAATCTGGACAGAAAGATGAAGGGACAGACACAGGGTTTTCTTCTCAGATTTCTGATTCAGATTCACAGTAAAGCATATTATCTGATTTTCCCTGTGACAGATTATTTTTCTGTGAGACTTTTTCCTGAATGCACCAGTGTTTTCCCTGTTGTCCCTATTGAGGACATTTCTGTCTGCTAAGAAGTCAAGTCACCTCCAGACTCTTTAGGCAGGACAATGACCTTCAACTCCTCCACGTCCTTCTCACAGTAAATAAAACTCCATATGACATCATAGAAAAATAAAACTCCATATGACATCATCGAAAACTACAGATCCCCCCTCCACATCACCTGCAGCCCATCATGTGTATCTAAACAAACTGGTATCCCTCCCTATCGAATGAGTTACCATTCTCTTGGGTAACTTCAACTTACATCACTACCATATCTATGCACAAAGATTCCTCAACTTCATTAATGCCAACTCCATGGACAAACTGGCTCTAGTCCGAAATAAGGATAGTAAAATATTGGATATGGCTCTCACCAGTATAGTTATCCTATGCTCAACTTTAGCTACTTCTTCAATGGTCATGTCTGACCACTGCTGAGTAACATTCACTATTTGGGTACGAATGCATCCACCACAAAACCCTCCCATTTTTAGAGACTACTATAAGGCAAAGCTACTGCTGTAACTGACGACCTGATGACATTTCAGCTCCCTGTTTATCTCATCATCCATGCTGCCACAGTTACTGGTAATATCTATGCCCATGTCAAAGAACGGATTGAGGTATAGGACCTCATAAGACACAACCACAACATCAAGCTCAGGAATAAACCAGAATGGTGGAATCCTAATATAAAAATATGCAAAAAATAAATAATATATTTATATATATATATATACACACACACACACACACACACACACACACACACACACACACACACACACACACACACACACAATAAAAGGAAACAACTCATAGCTTATATCTGTAAATTTAATACCCAAGCATGTAGAGAACTCAAAACAATGAATGAAGAACTCAGAAGCAAAATCAAATACACCAAAAGTAACACCCATGCCAAAGAAAACCAGAAGGTCTTCTTCAGCTAAGGGAGAAACTTTAGAACAAATGGCCATATACAATGACATATACTCTACAGCTAATGATATAGCCATACACAATGACATATACTCTACACCTAATGATATAGCTACACGCAATGACATATACTCTTCACCTAATGATATAGCTATACACAATGACATATACTCTACACCCTCTACACCTAATGATATAGCTACATGCAATGACATATACTCTGCACCTAATGATATAGCTACACACAATGACATATACTCTTATATACATCGGCATATACTCTTCACCTAATGATATAGGTATACACAATGACATATACTATTCACCTAATGATATAGCTATACACAATGACATCTACTCTTATATAAAATTACATACACTCTTCACCTAATGATATAGCTAAACACAATGACATATACTCTTCACCTAATGATATAGCTATGCACAATGACATATACTCTGCACCTAATGATATAGCTACACGCAATGACATATACACTGCACCTAATGATATAGCTATACACAATGACATCTACTCTTATATAAAATGACATACACTCTTCACCTAATGATATTGCTAAACACAATGACATATACTATGCACTTAATGATATAGCTATACACAATGGCATATACTCTGCACCTAATGATATAGCTACACGCAATGACATATACTCTTCCCCTAATGATATAGCTATACACAATGAAATATACTATTATATACATCGGCATATACTCTTCACCTAATGATATAGCTATACACAATGACATACACTCTACACCTAATGATATAGCTATACACAATGACATATACTCTTATATAAAATGACATATACTCTTCACCTAATGATATAGCTATACACAATGACATATACTCTTCACCTAATGATATAGCTATACACAATGACATATACTCTGCACCTAATGATATAGCTACACGCAATGACATATACACTGCACCTAATGATATAGCTATACACAATGACATTTACTCTTATATAAAATGAGATACACTCTTCACCTAATGATATAGCTAAACACAATGACATATACTCTGCACCTAATGATATAGCTACACGCAATGACATATACTCTGCACCTAATGATATAGCTACACGCAATGACATATACTCTTCACCTAATGATATAGCTATACAAAATGACATATACTTTTCCCCTAATGATACATCTATACACAATAACGTATACTCTTCACCTAATGATATAGCTATACACAATGACATATACTCTGCACCTAATGATATAGCTATACACAATGACATATACTCTGCACCTAATGATATAGCTATACACAATGACATATACTCTTATATAAAATGACATATACTCTTCACCTAATGATATAGCTATACACAATGACATATCCTCTTCCCCTAATGATATAGCTATACACAATGATATATAATCTTCACCTAATGATATAGCTATACACAATGACATATACTCTTCACCTAATGATATAGCTATACACAATGACATATACTCTTCACCTAATGATATAGCTATACACAATGACATATACTCTTATATAAAATGACATATACTCTTCACCTAATGATATAGCTATACACAATGACATACACTCTTCACCTAATGATATAGCTATACACAATGACATATACTCTTCACCTAATGATATAGCTATACACAATGACATACACTCTACACCTAATGATATAGCTATACACAATGACATATACTCTTCACATAATGATATAGCTATACACAATGGCATACACTCTTCACCTAATAATATAGCTATACACAATGGCATACACTCTTCACCTAATAATATAGCTACACACAAAGACATATATTCTTCCCTTAATGATATAGCTATACACGACAAATACTCTACACCTAATGATATAGCTACACACAATGACATATACTTTTCGCCTAATGATATAGCTTTACACAATGACATTTTATTTTATTTTTATTTATTTTACATTTGTTGACCGGGCTAGTCTGGCTGGATACATGTCCATTTTCAGCAGAGGCCCGAGGAGAAAAGCTCCACTAATAAACTAAGTGACTAACAAATAACAAGTAAATAGTAATACAAAGGCAATTTAAACAAGAAATAAACAGCAGTACGGAATCATTATAACTTAAAATATTTACTATAGAAAGACTGCTAAAAAAAGAATGAAGAAGGGAGAAAAATAGGAACAGGTGGGGAGTTTGTAAAAATTTAGAGATATTAGCCAGTAAGTAGCAGACATATTGTGATGAGTACTACTTTTAGGATAGAGATTTGCATGCAGGAAGTCAGGAACTAGGTAAGATACAAGGAGAGAAGACAGGTTACAGAGATAGAGGAGAGTAACATAAAAAGAGGAAGATAGGAGTGATAAACAGGCTGGTGGGTTGCTAGGTCTACTTCTTGGAGGGATAGAAGTAGTTAAATAGGGTAGGTAGAAGAGCAATGTAGGGTGTGGGAGAGAGTGATTGTTTCTTAAGCTCAGTCAGGATTTGAGCAGGGGCATAGCCAGTGAGATTGCAAATGTTTCCTTATTTGTTTTTTGAAAAGGTGGGATGAGCCTAAAGTGGTTAGTTCTTTGGGAAGTTTATTCCAGTGAGATCCAACAGTATTGGCAAATAAGGAGTCACCTGCTATATTGTAGGATTTGAGAGTAGCTACTAGAAGTTTGTTGGCTGAGCGAAGGGAAGTAAGATTTTGTATGGGGCGATAAGGTTATTAAGTATGGGTGTATTAGAGGGTAATGGAGAATTTTATAAGTGATGACTAATTGCTGTAGGAGAATTTGATTCTGTAGTTCTAGCCAGTTAAGGTTTTGAGATTATGACAATGGTGAGTTCGATATGGGGAACCAGTGGCAAACCTGGCAATACTATGGTAGGCTGTGGCTAGTTTCTGATGGTTAGCTTTTGAAATGTTAATAAATGAGGGGGAGGCATATAGTAGTGTAGATAGGAGATGAGTTTGGGCTAGAGACACTCGGGTAGCTGCAGTAAGAGAGGGCTTAAGTCTATAAAGGGTACCTATCTTTTTATTAACAGCCTTGATGGTTAGATCAATGTGACAGTCAAAGCTCAGTTGATTGTCTATAGTAACGCCTAGGAGTTTGGTGGAACAGTCAGGATTGATGATAGTGCCATTGCCAGACATAATGGAAAATGAAATTGGGGCAGATTTAAAGGTCGGTGTAAAGAGTAGTAATTTGTTTTTTTTGGGATTAAGGAGGAGACAGTTATGTTGGAACCATTTTTCTGCTGCAGTAAAGATTTTATGGGTGGAAGAGTGGAGTTCTCCAGAAGATGAAGCAGAACAGATGAGAGTTGAATCATCTGCATACTGAATACAAGTGGATGTTGGAAGTGAAGTAGCCAGGTTATTTATAAATGTAGAGAAGAGGAGGGGACCTAAGATGGATCCTTGAGGAACACCGATAGTGACTGGGAGCTGGGAGGATATATGGCTGTCCCAGAGGACAGTTTGTTTTCTATCATTCAAATATGAGTTAAACCATTGTACTGCTGAAGAGTCAAGTGATAGTGATGTCAATGTATCTAGGAGTAGTTGATGGTTAACCATATCAAAGGCTTTTGAGAGGTCTAGGAATAAGGCAGAGGAGAAAAGGTTGCTATTGCGATTTTTGTTTATTATGTCGGTGAAGGAGAGAAGGGCGGTGGAAGTACTATGGTGCCTAAAACCATGTTCTTGAGTCTACTAGTAGGCTATTTTGCAAGAGATGATTTAGGAGTTGATGGTGAATACAATGTTCCATGATTTTAGATAGAGGAGATAGTAGGGCTATGGGTAGTTAGAAAGTTCATTAGAGTTACCTCCTTTATGGAGGGAATAATATAGGAGACTTTCCAGCAGGATGGGATAGTAGATTCGGTTATTGTTCTGTTAATTAAGATTGAGACTGGGTAAGCTAGTTCTGATGCTGCTAGTTGTAGGTATTCAGCTGGCAGTTTGTCAGCTGAAGGGTGCAAGGTTTAAGTTTAGAGTAACTTACGTATGTGGGATGTGGAGACTGTGCTAAATTTTAGAGTGGGGTGTTATTTTGAGGAGAGGTGTTTTGAGGGGAAGGGGGGGAGTCATGGTGTTTGCTAGAGAGGTGATTGTTTCAGAGAAGAAGTTGTTAAAGGTATGCTATTATGTGGTGGAGTTTGAGCTAAGGTAGCAGGTGTGGGTGTTTTGGTATTCCCTGGATGTAGGAGTTTAGTTATCTCTGACCAGAATTTTTGGGGGTTGTAATTTTGTTTTTGTTCCTGTTGAAGCTAATAGTCTTTTTTATCAAGATGGGTGAGTTTTTTTGTAGTATTTCTAAGGTGTTTGAAGTTTAGATGGTCAGTAGGGTTTTTAGTGGTTCTCCATTTAGTCCAAATTTTATTTCTATCTAGCATAGTTTGTTTGGTTGTTTTGGAAAGCCAAGGGGCAGCTTTGGAGCTTATTCTAATTAATCGGGCAGGGGCATGCTGCTGTAGAATTTGTAGGAAAGTGTTATTGAAATAGGCAACTGCTTCGTCAAGTGGGAGGTGTTTTAGAGTTGACCAGTTGCATACCTTGAGGTCATTAAGGAAAGAGGACAGGTTAAATTTTTTTTTGTTGCATACAGTATGGTAAATAGCTTGCTTGAGAGTATTATCTTTTTGTTTAGTGATATAGGTAAGGAGATGGTCACTAACATTGTCTGGGAGTATTCCAGTCTTATAAGAATGGGGATTATTGTTAATCAATATCCAGTCCAGGATTGCTTGTTTATTGGTTGTTTTGTCAATTCTAGTTGGGGAGTTAATAGTTTGTTGAAAGTTAAAGAGATTGAGGTGAATGGTAGGTTTGGGAGAGATGCAGGAGTTCCAATCAATATTAAAGTCACCTAAGATTATAGTTTCTTGAGGGAAGTTGCAGGAGACCCAACTGAGAATATTTTCAAGTGTGTTTAAGTTATTGCCTGGAGGGATGTAGGAACATATTATGTAGATGGCTTTGTTTTTGTTTAGTTGGAGTTTGGTACAGAGTATTTCAGCATTACCTAGGGAGGGAGGTAGGGAGTCCATTAAGGACACCTGTAGTTGGGATTTGTAAAGTAAAGCTACTCCTCCTCCCTTTTTGTTAGGACGATCTTGCCTTAAGGTGCTATAGCCAGGTGGAGTGATTTTGTTGTCTTTAGTACCTGGTTTAAGCCAGGTTTCAGTGAGACAGAGGATATCAAAGGCATAGAAGTCAATTATAGCATGGAGTTGTGTGATTTTGTTGTTGATGCTACGAATATTAAGGTGTGCTATAGACAGGGAGTTATTAGAAAGGTGAGCTAGAGATGTAAGCAGTATGGTTAGAAAGGTCATGGTTGAGAGGATTATTGGGTCCAGGGTTGGGGTGGATATCTCCATGTAATAGTAAAAGAGTTTGTGGGATTGAAAATGTCTTTGTGGTTTTGGAGGGTACTAGATAGAACCGTTTCGAGGTTAGAGACCTGATGTGGTGTAATTTGTGGAATAGGGGGGGAAGGTAGGGAGAGGATGAGAGGATGTTAGTGTGTGTTTGTTTAGCTAGAGGAAGAATGGAGGTTGTGTGTGTGGCTAAATTAGGAGAACTGCTAAGGGTAAGATGTTCATAGGAAGTAAAAGAATAGTGTATTAGAAGGATGTTAAGGAGTAGCAGAAGATAAAGAAGTTTAAGGCTTAAAGCCATGTTTTTAGTGGGGTGAGGTTAGAAAGGTTGGAACTAGCAGGAATAAGATGTTAAAGAGTGAGTTAGGGCAATTAGAAAGGGAATATGATGAGCGGGGTGTGGTAGTAGGATAGGAGTATAGAGTTAATGAGTGTAGGTGGGGCAAGTGATGTGATAGGAGCAGAGTGTGTTAGGGGTGTGGTCGAGGAAGTATAAAGGTAGGACCCCTGGGGGTGGGTGGGAATTGGGGGTAGGGAGGGAGGGTGAGCACGCAGGGCTGAGCAGGAAAAACTCAGTGAGGGGACCAAAGGCAGTAAAACAATCAGAGAAAAAGAGAGAAGCACTATTTATGGTGAAGGGTAAGAATAAAAACTATAGGGTAGAGTGCAGGGAGGAAAGAAGTTGGGTTTGGGAGATAAGACCAAGTATAAGGTAGCTAAGTGAAGTAGCAGAGTAGGGTGCAGTAGATTAGAATAGTATGGGCAGTACTAGGGGATAACAGGAGGCAGAGTTCTACTGCGAGGATAAGGGAAAACCTGAGGTTTGTAATAGAGAGGGTGCCACCTAGTGGCCAAGTTCAGGAATAACAAGAGACAGGGCAAGCAAAGAGCTCACAAAGTGCTGTATCTCGGTAAGGGGGAGAGTTGCCACAGGGATGGTGTTGAAGAAAGGAGGGTAAGAGAGAGTGCCTTAACTGCTACTGGAAGAGGAGGAGGGGGGGAAGGGTAGGCTGCTGGTTAACCTGGGAGGGAGGTAAAATAACCTGGAGAATACAGTTAGAAAATGCAATAGTAGGACATACTTTCCAACAGCGACTATGTTGGGTAGACAGTCTTAGTGGGGAGGACGTTTAAATCTTATTCAGGATTATGTTCTTTAATATGGATTCCACAGGGCTTCTTTAGCAAGGGTAAAGGCAGGAACCCAGGTGTATACGGCTGAATAACATAAAAGGGAGAGAGAGAAAGACAACATAAGCACATAAGCAGTCAAGGATACAGGTAACATATAACTAAAAATTGTGCCTTAGATACTAAAAGCTAGGTCAATACAGTAACTAACCCTCAATCACAGTATAATCAGGCGTAAGAGAGAGAGAAATAAACACAGGTAAAGTAATACAGTCAGCTTACAGATATGTGCAAAACTATTTGTTGAGCTAACAAAATAAATAGCATACAAGTAATTAGTCTGACCCTAAGCAGTATCAATGTGAGAGGCAATAATTAGAACAACAGCTTCAAGAAGTTACAGTTGTGAGTAAGGCAAAACAACAACCTAGGGTTGCTCTTCCCCATTGATATAGCTATACACAATGACATATACTCTACACCTAATGATATAGCTATACACAATGACATATACTCTTCACCTAATGATATAGCTACACACAATGACAAATACTTTGCACCTAATGATATAGCTATACACAATGACAAATACTTTGCGCCTAATGATATAGCTATACACAATGACAAATACTCTGCACCTAAAGATATAGCTACATGCAATGACATATACTCATCCCAGAATTATATAGCTACACACAATGACAGATACTCTTCCCCTAATGATATAGTTATACACAATAACATACTCTCTTCACTAACGATATAACTATACATGATGACATATACTCTACACCTAATGATATAGCTATACAGAATGACATATACACTTCCCCTAATGATATAGCTATACACAAAGACATATATTCTTCTCCTAATGATATAGCTATACACAATGACATGTACTCTCCACCTAATGATATAGCTATTTCCAATGACAATTACTCTTTACCTAATGATACAGCTATATAAAATGACATAAACTCTTCACCTAATAATATACCTACACACAATGACATATACTTTTCACCTAATGATATAGCTTTACACAATGACATATACTCTTCCCTTAATGATATAGCTATACACAATGACATATACTCTTCACCTAATGATATAGCTATATTCAATGACATATACTCTTCACCTAATGATATAGCTATATACAATGACATATACTCTTCGCCTAATGATATAGCTATATACAATGACATATACTCTTCGCCTAATGATACAGCTATATACAATGACATATACTGTGCACCTAATGATATAGCTGTACACAATGACATTTACTATTACATAAAATGACATATACTCTTCACCTAATAATATAGCTATACACAATGAAATATACTCCTTACTTAAGGATATAGCTATACACAATGACATACTGTCTTTACCTAATGATATAACTATACACAATGACATCTACTCTTATATACAATGACATATACTCTGCACCTAATGATATAGCTATACAATATGACATACACTCTTAACTAATGATATAGCTATATACAATGACATATAATCTACACCTAACGATAAAGCTATATATAATGACATATCCTCTTCACCTAACGATATTGCTATACACAATGACATCTGCTCTTCCCCTAATGATATAGCTATACACAATGACATCAACTTTCCCCTAATGATATAGCTATACACAATGACATATACTCTTCACCTAATGATATAGCTATACACAATGAGACATACTCTTCACATAATGATATTGCTATACACAGTGACATATACTCTTATATACAATGACATATACTTTTATATACAATGACATATACTCTACACCTAATGATATAGCTATACAGAATGACATATAATCTACACCTAACGATAAAGCTATATATAATGGCATATACTCTTCACCTAACGATATAACTATACACAATGACATCTACTCTTATATACAATGACATATACTCTTCTCCTAATGATATAACTATACACAATGACATCTACTCTTATATACAATAACATCTACTCTTCCCCTAATGATATAACTATACACAGTGACATATACTCTTCACATAATTATATAACTATACACAATGAGATATACTCTTCACATAATGATAAAGAATGACATACACTCTTCAACTAATGATATAGCTATACACAATGACATATAATCTTATATACAATGACATATACTCTTCACCTAATGATATAGCTATACACAATGACATATACTCTTATATACAATGACATATACTCTTCACTAATGATAGAGCTATACACAATGACATACACTCTTCACTAATGATATAGCTATATACAATGACATGTACTCTTTCCTTCATGATATAGCTATTCACAATGACAAAACACTCTTCACTAATGATTTAGCTATACACAATGACATATACTCTACACCTAACGATATAGCTATACACAATGACATCTACTCCTCCCCTAAAGATATAGCTATACACAATGACATATACTCCTCACCTAATGATATAGCTATATACAATGACATGTACTCTTTCCTTCATGATATAGCTATTCACAATGGCAAAACACTCTTCACTAATGATTTAGCTATACACGATGACATATACTCTACACCTAACGATATAGCTATACACAATGACATCTACTCTTCACCTAATGATATAGCTATACACAATGACATCTACTCTTCACCTAATGATATAGCTATACACGATGACATATACTCTTATATACAATGACATATACTCTGCACCTAATGATATAGATTTACACAATGAAATATACTCTGCAGCTAACGATATAGCTACACGCAATGACATATACTTTTCCCCTAATGATATGGCTATACACAATGACATATACTCTTCCCTAATGATATAGCTACACACAATGACATATACTCTTCATGATAAAGCTATACACAATGAAATATACTCTGCACCTAATGATATAGCTATATAAAATGACATATACTCTTCCCCTAATGATATAACTATAAACAATGACATATAATCTTAAATACAATGAAATATCCTCTTCACCTAATGATATAGCTATACACGATGACATACACACTTCCCCTAATGATATAACTATACACAATGACATATTCTCTTCCCCTAATGATAAAGCTATACACAATGACATTTACTATTACATACAATGACATGTACTCTTCACCTAATGATGTAGGTGTACACAATGACATCTACTCTTATATACAATGACATGTACTCTGCACCTAATGATATAGCTAAACACAATGACATATACTCTGCACCTAATGATATAGCTACACGCAATGACATATACACTTCACCTAATGATATAGCTACACACAATGACATATACTCTTCCCTTAATGATATAGCTATACACAATGACATATACTCTACACCTAATGATATAGCTATATACAATGACATCTAATCTGTCCCTAATGATACAGCTATATACAATGACATATACTCTTCTCCTAATGATATAGCTATACACAATGACATATACTCTTCCCCTAGTGATATAGCTATACACAATGACATATAATCTGTCCCTAATGATACAGCTATATACAATGACATATACTCTTCTCCTAATGATATAGCTATACACAATGACATATACTCTACACCTAATGATATAGCTATACACAATGAAATATACACTTTACCTAATGATATAGCTATACACAATGACATATACTCTACACCTAATAATATAGCTATACACAATGATATACGCTCTTCACCTAATGATAAAACTATACAGAATGACATAAACACTTTACCTAATGATATAGCTAAACACAATGACATATACTCTTCACCTAATGATAAAGCTATACACAATAACATACACTCTTCACTAATGACATAGCTATACACAATGACATATACTCTACACCTAAAGATATAGCTAAACACAATGACATATACTCTACACCTAATGATATAGCTATATACAATGACATCTGATCTGTCCCTAATGATACAGCTATATACAATGACATATACTCTTCTCCTAATGATATAGCTATACACAATGACATATACTCTTCCCCTAGTGATATAGCTATACACAATGACATATAATCTGTCCCTAATGATACAGCTATATACAATGACATATACTCTACACCTAATGATATAGCTATACACAATGACATATACTCTACACCTAATGATATAGCTATACACAATGACATATACACTTTACATAATGATACAGCTATACACAATGACATATACTCTTCTCCTAATGATATAGCTATACACAATGACATATACTCTTCCCCTAGTGATATAGCTATACACAATGACATATAATCTGTCCCTAATGATACAGCTATATACAATGACATATACTCTTCTCCTAATTATATAGCTATACACAATGACATATACTCTACACCTAATGATATAGCTATACACAATGACATATACACTTTACCTAATGATACAGCTATACACAATGACATATACTCTTCTCCTAATGATATAGCTATACACAATGATATACACTCTTCACCTAATGATAAAACTATACACAATGACATAAACACTTTACCTAATGATATAGCTACACCCAATGACATATACTCTTCACCTAATGATAAAGCTATACACAATAACATACACTCTTCACTAATGACATAGCTATACACAATGACATATACTCTACACCTAATGATATAGCTACACACAATGACATATACTCTTCACCTAATGATAAAGCTATACACAATGGCATACATTCTTCAGCTAATGATAAAGCTATACTTAATGACATGTTTTCTTCACCTAATGATATAGCTATACACAATGTCATCTACTCATCTCCGAATTATATAGCTATACACAATGACATATACTCTTCCCCTAATGATATAGCTATACACAATGACAGCTACACTCACCTAATGATATAGCTATACACAATGACATCTACACTCACCTAATGATATAGCTATACACAATGACATCTACACTCACCTAATGATATAGCTACACACAATGACATCTACACTCACCTAATGATATAGCTATACACAATGACATCTACACTCACCTAATGATATAGCTACACACAATGACATCTACACTCACCTAATGATATAGCTATACACAATGACATCTACACTCACCTAATGATATAGCTATACACAATGACATATACTCCTCACCTAATGATATAGCTATACACAATAACATATACATTTCCCCTAATGATATAGCTATACACAATGACATATACCCTTCCCCTAATTATATAGCTATACACAGTGACATATACTCTTCACCTAATGATATAGCTGTACATAATGACATATACTCCACACCTAATGATATAGCTATACACAGTGACATCTACACTCTCCTAATGATATAGCTATACACAATGACATATACACTCACCTAATGATATAGCTATACACAATGGCATCTACACTCACCTAATGATAGAGCTATACACAATGACATCTACACTCACCTAATGATATAGCTATACACAATGACATCTACACTCACCTAATGATATAGCTATACACAATGACATCTACACTCACCTAATGATATAGCTATACACAATGACATCTACACTCACCTAATGATAGAGCTATACACAATGACATCTACACTCACCTAATGATATAGCTATACACAATGACATCTACACTCACCTAATGATATAGCTATACACAATGACATCTACACTCACCTAATGATATAGCTATACACAATGACATCTACACTCACCTAATGATATAGCTATACACAATGACATCTACACTCACCTAATGATATAGCTATACACAATGACATCTACACTCACCTAATGATATAGCTATACACAATGACATCTACACTCACCTAATGATATAGCTATACACAATGACAGCTACACTCACCTAATGATATAGCTATACACAATGACATCTACACTCACCTAATAATATAGCTATACACAATGACATCTACACTCACCTAATGATATAGCTACACACAATGACATCTACACTCACCTAATGATATAGCTATACACAATGACATCTACACTCACCTAATGATATAGCTACACACAATGACATCTACACTCACCTAATGATATAGCTATACACAATGACATCTACACTCACCTAATGATATAGCTATACACAATGACATCTACACTCACCTAATGATATAGCTATACACAATGACATATACTCTACACCTAATGATATAGCTATACACAATGACATATACTCTACACCTAATGATATAGCTATACACTATGACATATACTCTTCTCCTAATGATATAGCTATACACAATGACATATACTTTTTACCAAATGATATAGCTACACACAATGACATATAGTCTTCCCCTATTGATATAGCTATACACAATGACATATACTCTTCACCTAATGATATAGCTATACCGAATGACATCTGCTTTTCCCGTAATGATATAGCTAGACACAATGACATATACTCTTCCCTTAATGATATAACTATACACAATGACATATACTCTTATTTACAATGACATATACACTCACCTAATGATATAGCTATACAGAATGACATATACTCTTCACCTAATGATATAGCTATACAGAATGACATATACTCTTCACCTAAAGATATAGCTTTACACATTGACATACACTCTTCACTAATGATACAGCTATACACAATGACATATACTCTTCCCCTAATGATATAGCTATACAAAATGACATATACTTTTATATACAATGACATATACTCTGCCCCTAATGATATAGCTATACAAAATGACATATACTTTTATATACAATGACATATACTCTTCCCCTAATGATATAGCTATACAAAATGACATATACTTTTATATACAATGACATATACTCTTCCCCAATGATATAGCAGTACACAATGACATATAGTCTTATATACAATGACATACACTCTTCACCTAATGATATAGCTTTTTACGATGACATATACTGTTCCCCTAATGATACAGCTATACACAATGACATATACACTTCACCTAATGATATAACTATACACAGACATATACTCTTCATCTAATGAGATATAGCTACACTCAATGACATATACTCTTCACCTAATGAGATATAGCTATACACAATGACATATACTCTACACCTAAGGATATAGCTATACACAATAACGTATACACTTCACCTAATGATATAGCTCCACAGAATGACATACACTCTTCACCTAATGAGATATAGCTATACACAACGACATGCACTCTTCACTAATGATATAGCTATACAGAATGACATCTATTCTTATATACAATGACATATATGCTGCACTAAATGATACAGCTATACACAATGACATATACTCTGCACCTTATGATATAGCTACACACAATGGCATATACTCTTCCTCTATGATATTGCTATACACAATGACATACACCCTTCACTAATGGTATAGCTATACACAATGACATATACTCTTTAACTAATGATATAGCTATATACAATGACATGTACTCCTCCCTTAATGATATAGCTAAACACAATGACATATACTCTTACATACATTGGCATATACTCTTCAACTAATGATATAGCTATACACAATGACATATACTCTTATATACATCGGGATATACTCTTCACCTAATGATATAGCTATACACAATGACATATACTCTTATATACATTGGCATATACTCTTCACCTAATGATATAGCTATACACAATGACATATACTCTTATATACATCGGCATATACTCTTCACCTAATGATATAGCTATACACAATGAGATATATACTCTTATACACAATGACATATACTCTTCACATAATGATATAGCTATACACAATGACATACACTCTTCCCCTAATGATATAGCTATACGCAATGGCATACACTCTTCACGTAAAGATATAGCTATATACAATGACATATACTCTGCACCTAATGGAATAGGTACACGCAATGACATACACTCTTCCCCTAATGATATAGCTATACGCAATGACATACACGCTTCACTAATCATATAGCTATACACAGTGACATATACTCTACAGCTAATGATATAGCTATTCACAATGACATATACTATTCAGCTAATGATATAGCTATACACAATGACATATACTCCACCTAATGATATAGCTACACACAATGACATATACATTTCACCTAATGATATAGCGTATACACAATGACATCTGCGCTTCCCCTAATGATATAGCTATACACAATGACATCTGCTCTTCCCCTAATGATATAGCTAAACACAATGACACATAATATTCCCCCTAATGATATAACTATACCCAATGACATATTCTCTTATATACAATGACATATACTCTTCACCTAATGATATAGCTATACACAATAGCATATACTCTCCCCTAATGATATGACTATGCACAATGACATCTGCTCTTATATACTATGCCATATACTGTTCACCTAATAATATAGCTATACACAACGGCATATACTCTTCCCCTAATGATATAGCTATACACAATGACATATACTCTCTACCTAAAGATATAGCTATACAGAATGATATATACTATTCGCCTAATGATATAGCTATATACCATGGCCTATACACCTCCTAATGATACAGCTATGCACAATGACTTACAGTCTTCACCTAATGATATAGCTAAACACAATGACATACACTCTTATATAAAATGACATATACTCTTCACCTAATGATATAGCTATACACAATGACATATAATCTTCGCCTAATGATTTCGCTATACACAATGACATATACTCTTCCCCTAATGATATAGCTATACACAGTGACATATATTCTTCACCTAATGATATAGCTATATACAATGACATATACTATTCACCTAATGATATAGCTATACACAATAACATACACTCTTCACTAACGATTTAGCTATACATGATGACATATACACTACACCTAATGATATTGCTATACAGAATGACATATACTATTCCCCTAATGATATAGCTATACACAATGACATCTGCTCTTCCCCTAATTAATGATATAGCTATACACAATGACATACACTCTTCACTAATGATATAGCTATACACAATGACATATACTCTTCCCCTAATTATATATTTATACACAATGACATATATACTCATATATACAATGACATATACTCTTAACCTAATGATATAGCTATACAGAATGACATATACTCTTTAAATAATGATATAGCTACACACAATGACATATAATCTTCCCTTAATTATATAGCTATACACAATGACATATACTCTACACCTAATGATATACCTACACACAATGACATATACTTTTCACCTAATGATAAAGCTTTACCCAATAACATATACTCTTCCCATAATGATATAGCTATACACAATGACATATACCCTTCCCCTAATGATATAGCTATACATAATGACATATCTTCTTCACCTAATGATATAGCTTTACACAATGACATCTACTCTTATATACAATGACATATACTCTGCAGCTTATGATATAGCTGTACACAATGACATATACTCTTCAATAATGATATAGCTATACACAATAACATATACTCTACACCTAATGATATAGCTATATACAATGACATATAATCTTTCCCTAATGATATAGCTATATACAATGACATATACTCTTCTCCTAATGATATAGCTATACACAATGACATATACACTTTACCTAATGATATAGCTATACACAATGACATATACTCTTCTCCTAATGCTATAGCAATACACAATGATATACACTCTTCAACTAATGATAACGCTATACACAATGACATAAACACTTTACCTAATGATATAGCTATACACAATGGCATCTACTCATCTCTCAATGATATAGCTATACACAATGACGTATACTCTTCCCCTAATGATATAGCTACACACAATGACATATACTCTTCACCTAATGATATAGCTACACACAATGACATATACTCTTCACCTAATGATATAGCTATAAACATTGACCTATACTCTTATATACAATGACGTATACACTTCACGTAATAAGATAGCTATACACAATGACCTAATGATATAGCTATACCGAATGACATATACTCTTCACTAATGATATAGCTATAAACATTGACCTATACTCATATACAATGACTTATACTCTTCACGTAATGAGATAGCTATACACAATGACATATACTCTTCTCCTAATGATATAGCTATACACAATGACATATACTTTTTACCAAATGATATAGCTACACAAAATGACATATAGTCTTCCCCTATTGATATAGCTATACACAATGACATATACTCTTCACTTAATGTTAGAAAAATGTGTATTTGAATACATGAGAAATGCTAGTTTAAAAGCAAAGTAGTATATAATGCATTTTATTCTATTAATCATATATTAGTAAAATTAATTCATGTCTAAATGTGAAGTAGTTTTGAAACTGCAGTGTGGCTTGAAGCAAAAGCTGATCTCTGACCCTGACAGAATGCTAGCTTAGCAAGTTTTAATGTTTATGCTTTTCACAAATGATTATCTGCTGGGTCAGGAAATTAAATGTGTGAAATAATGAAATCTTCTGCTCTTTCCTGTTGGAATGATCTGGCCTTGTATATGTGTTACTTAGATAGCACGCAGCTGTGTGAGGAAGTATAATAGAGAACAAAGACATGCATTAAAAGACTGAAGCTGCTATTCTATTTGAACTGATATGAAACCTTGAATAAGTAACTTTACAGAAAGACATTATGACTGACCAGGTGGATAGCAAGGCCGTATTGTATCTAAAGGAAAAGTTTTTTAAAAATATACAGTATCAGCAAGACTTAATAAATAGAAGCTTGTAAGCTAAAGTGATGTAGATGCCCTGTGACATATCACGTCAGTAAGGTGGGTATAGCTTGAATGTTAAACCTATATAAGATTGTGTGCTTCCTGTTTCATGTCAGACAAAATTCTGTACTTGTATGTTTTTTTGCCTCCTGGTGTACACTAGTAAACTTTTGAATCTGAACCTCCTGTGTATTGAATTCTTAATTTTATTAAACACCTATATAAGATTGTGTGCTTCCTGTTTCATGTCAGACAAAATTCTGTACTTGTATGGTTTTTTGCCTCCTGGTGTACACTAGTAAACTTTTGAATCTGAACCTCCTGTGTATTGAATTCTTAATTTTATTTAACACTTAATGATATAGCTACACACAATGACATATACACTTCAACTAATGATATAGCTATACGCAATGCATGATACTCTTCTCCTAATGATATAGTTATACACAATGACATATGCTCTTTACGTAATGATATAGCTATACACAATGACATATATTCTTCCCCTAAAGATATCGCTAAACACAATGACATATACTCTTCACGTAACGATATAGCTACACACAATGACATATACACTTCATCTAATGATATAGCTATACGCAATGCATGATACTCTTCACCTAATGATATAGCTATACAGAATGACGTATACTCTTCACCTAATGATATAGCTATACAGAATGACGTATACTGTTCACCTAATGATATAGCTATACACAATGACATATACTGTTCACCTAATGATATAGCTAAACACAATGACATATACTCTTCACCTAATGATATAGCTATATGAAATGACATCTGCTTTTCCCATAATGATATAGATATACACAATGACATATATTCTTCCCCTAATGATATAGCTATATACAATGACATCTACTCTTCACGTAATGATATAGAAACACACAATGACATATACACTTCAACTAATGATATAGCTATACGCAATGCATGATACTCTTCTCCTAATGATATAGTTATACACAATGACATATACTCTACACCTAATGATATAGCTATACAGAATGACGTATACTGTTCACCTAATGATATAGCTATACACAATGACGTATACTGTTCACCTAATGATATAGCTAAACACAATGACATATACTCTTCACCTAATGACATAGCTATACACAATGACATATACTCTTATTTACAATGACATATACACTCACCTAATGATATAGCTATACACAATGACATATACTCTACACCTAATGATATAGCTATACACAATGACATATACTCTACACCTAATGATATAGCTATACAGAATGACGTATACTGTTCACCTAATGATATAGCGATACACAATGGCATATACTTTTCACCTAATGATATAGCTAAACACAATGGCATATACTCTTCACGTAATGAGATAGCTATACACAATGACATATACTCTTATTTACAATGACATATACACTCACCTAATGATATAGCTATACACAATGACATATACTCTTCCCCTAATGATATAGCTACACACAATGACATATACTCTTCACCTAATGATATAGCTATAAACATTGACCTATACTCTTATATACAATGACTTATACTCTTCATGTAATGAGATAGCTATACACAATGACATATACTCTACACCTAATGATATAGCTATACAGAATGACATATACCCTTCTCCTAATGATATAGTTATACACAATGACATATCCTCTTTACCTAATGATATAGCTATACACAATGGCATATACTCCTCACCTAATGATATAGCTATACACAATGACATATACATTTCCCCTAATGATATAGCTTTACACAATGACATACACTGTTCACAAACGATATAGCTATTTTATTTTATTTATTTTATTTTATTTTACATTTGTTAACCCGGCTAGTCCAACTGGATACATGTCCATTTTCAGTGGAGGCCCGGGGAGAAAAGCTCCGCTACATACTACTAAAACAAGTTAAAAATAAACCAAAATGCAGAAATACAAAAATATACAATACTATAGAAACATAAATTAACCTGCTGCAAGTTGTAAATGCATTAAAGTTCAATATGAGGCTTAGCAGGGAACAAAAATTCGAATAAACAACTAGGATACTCTATTGCAGCATTGAAAGAAGTTGACAAAAAAAATTTAGATATATATCTATTTAAAGAAAGAGTTACACGATGACATATACTCTACACCTAATGATATAGCTATACACAATGACATACACTGTTCACAAACAATATAGCTATACACGATGACATATACTCTTCACCTAATGATATAGCTATACACAATGACATATACTCTTTAACTAATGATATAGCCATATACAATGACATATAATCTTATATACAATGACATATACTCTTCCCCTAATGATATAGCTATACAAAATGACATATACTCTTACCTAATGATATAGCTATACACAATGACACACTCTTCACGTAAAGATATAGCTATACACAATGATATATACTCTTAACCTAATGATATAGCTATACACAATGACATATACTCTTTACCTAATGATATAGCTATACACAATGAGATATATACTCTTATATACAATGACATATACTCTTCCCCTAATGATATAGCTATACACAATGACATACACTCTTCCCCTAATGATATAGCTATACACAATGACATACACTCATCTCCGAATGATATAGCTATACACACTGACATATACTCTTCCCCTAATAATATAGCTATAGACAATGACATATACTGATTATGTAATGATATAGCGATACACAATGACATATACTCTTCACGTAATGAGATAGCTATACACAATGACATTTACTCTTATATACAATGACATATACTTTGAACCTAATGATATAGCGATACACAATGACATATACTCTGCAGCTAATGATATAGTTACACGCAATGACATATACACTTCCCCTAATAATACAGCTACACACAATGACATATATTCTTCATGATATAGCTATACACAATGACATACACCCTTCACTAATGATAGAGCTACACAGAATGACATATACTCTACACCTGATGATATAGCCACACATAATGACATATACTCTTCATTTAATGATATAGCTATACACAATGACATAAACACTACAACTGATATAGCTATACACAATGGCATATACTCCACCTAATGATATAGCTACACACAATGACATAAACTCTTCCCCTAATGATATTGCTATACAGAATGACATATACTCTTCCCCTAATGATATAATTATACACAATGACATGCACTCTTCTCTTAATGATATAGCTATACACAATCACATATACTCTTCACCTAATTATATAGCTATACACAATGGAATACAATCTTCACATAATGATATAGCTATACACAATGGCATATACTCCACCTAATGATATAGCTACACACAATGACGTATACTCTTCCCCTAATGATATTGCCATACAGAATGACATATACTCTTCCCCTAATGATATAATTATACACAATGACATGCACTCTTCTATTAATGATATAGCTATACACAATCACATATACTCTTCACCTAATTATATAGCTATACACAATGGAATACAATCTTCACATAATGATATAACTATACACAATGACATATACTCTTCACCTAATGATATAGCTATACACAATGACATATACTCTACACCTAATGATATAGCTATACACAATGACATATACTCTACACCGAATGATATAGCTATACACAATGACATGTACTCTTTCACTAATGATATAGCTATACACAATGACATATAATCTTCACGTAAAGATATAGCTTTACACAATGACATATACTCATCCCCTAATGATATAGCTATACACAATGACATATACTCTTCACCTAATGATATAGCTATACACAATGGCATACACTCTACACCTAATGATATAGCCATACACAATGACATATACTCTACACCTAATGATATAGCTATACACAATGACATGTACTCTTTCACTAATGATATAGCTATACACAAAGACATCTACTCTTATATACAATGACATATACTATGCACTTAATGATATAGCTATACACAATGACATATACTCTTCACCTAATTATATAGCTATACACAATGGCATACACTCTTCATATAATGATATAGCTATACACAATGGCATATACTCTTCACCTAATGATATAGCTGTACACAATGACATCAGCTCTTCCCCTAATGATATAGCTACACACAATGACATCTGCACTTCACCGAATGATATAGCTATACACAATGACATCTACACTCACCTAATGATATAGCTACACACAATGACATCTGCACTTCACCGAATGATATAACTATGCACAATGGCATACACTCTTCACCTACTTATATCACTATACACAATGACATATAGTCTACACCTAATGATATAGCTATATACAATGACATATACTCTTCACCTAATGATATAGCTTTACACAATGACATATACTCATCCCCTAATGATATAGCTATACACAATGACATCTACTCTTATATACGATGACATATACTCTGCACCTAATGATATAGTTATACACAATGACATACACTCTTCACAAACAATATAGCTATACATGATGACATATACTCTACACCTAATGATATAGCTATGCACAATGACATCTACCATTCGCCTAAAGATATAGCGTATACACAATGACATCTGCTCTTCCCCTAATGATATAGCTACAGACAATGACATATACTCTTCACCTAATGAGATATAGCTATACACAATGACATATACTCTACACCTAATGATATAGCTATACACAATGACATATACTCTACACCTAATGATATAGCTATATACAATGACATATACTCTTCACCTAATTATATAGCTATACAAAAGGACATATACTCTTCACCTAACGATATAACTATACACAATGACATCTACTCTTATATACGATGACATATACTCTGCACCTAATGATATAGTTATACACAATGACATACACTCTTCACAAACAATATAGCTATACATGATGACATATACTCTACACCTAATGATATAGCTATGCACAATGACATCTACCATTCACCTAATGATATAGCGTATACACAATGACATCTGCTCTTCCCCTAATGATATAGCTACAGACAATGACATATACTCTTCACCTAATGAGATATAGCTATACACAATGACATATACTCTACACCTAATGATACAGCTATACACAATAACATAGACAATTCCCCTAATGATATAGCTATACACAATAACATATATTCTTCACCTAATGAGATATTGCTATACAAAATGACATATACTGTACACCTAATGATATAGCTATACACAATGACATATACTCTTGACTAATGATATATCTATACACAATGACATCTACTCATCCCCTAATGATATAGCTATACACATGACATCTATTCTAATATACAATGATATATACTCTGCACTTAGTGATATAGCTATACACAATGACATATACTCTGCACCTAATGGAATAGGTACATGCAATGACATACACTCTTCCCCTAATGATATAGCTATACACAATGACATACACGCTTCACTAATCAAATAGCTATACACAGTGACATATACTCTACAGCTAATGATATAGCTATTCACAATGACATATACTATTCACCTAATGATATAGATACACACATTGACATATACTCTTCAACTAAAGATATAGCTATACACAATAACATATACTCTACACCTAATGATATAGCTACACACAATGACATCTGCTCTTCCCATAATGATATAGCTATACACAATGACATATACACTTTACCTAATGATATAGCTATACACAATGACATATGATCTTCACCTAATTATATAGCTATACACAATGACATATGCTCTTCACCTAGTTACATAGCTATACCCAATGACATGCACTCTTCCCCTAATGATATAGGTATACACAATGACATATACACTTTACCTAATGATATAGCTATACACAATGACATGTGCTCTTCCCCTAATGATATAGCTATACACAATGACATATACACTTTAACTAATTATATGTCTACATACAATGACATATATTCTTCCCCTAAATATAGCTGTGCACAATGTCATATATACTCTTATATACAATTATATATACTCTTCATCTAATGATATAGCTATACACAATGACATATACACTTCACCTAATGATATAGCTATACACAATGACATATACACTTCACCTAATGATATAGCTATACACAATGACATATACTCTTACATACAATGGCATATATTCTTCACATAATGATATAGCTGCACACAATGACATATACTCTTCCCCTAATGACATAGGTATACACAATGACATCTGCTCTTCCCCTAATTATATAGCTATACACAATGACATCTGCTCTTCCCCTAATTATATAGCTATACACAATGACATATACTCTTATTTACAATGACATATACTCTCACCTAATGATATAGCTATACACAATGACATATACTCTTATTTACAATGACGTATACTCTCACCTAATGATATAGCTATACACAATGACATATACTCTTCACCTAATGATAAAGCTATACACAATGACATATATTCTTCACCTAATGATATAGCTATATACAATGACATATACTCTTCAATAATGATATAGCTATACACAATAACATATACTCTACACCTAATGATATAGCTATACACGATGTCATACACTCTACAATAATGATATAGCTATACACAATAACATATACTCTACACCTAATGATATAGCTATACACAATGACATCTGCTCTTCCCCTAAGGATATAGCTATACACAATGACATATACTCTTCCCCTAAGGATATAGCTATACACAATGACATATACTCTTATATACAGTGACATATACTCTTCACTAATTATATAGCTATACACAATAACATATAGTCTACACTTAATAATATAGCTATACACAATGACATATCCTCTTCCCCTAATGATATAACTATACACAGTGACATATCCTCTTCCCCTAATGATATAGTTATACACAGTGACATATACTCTACACCTAATGATACAGCTATACACAGTGACATATCCTCTTCACCTAATGATATAACTATACACAGTGACATATCCTCTTCCCCTAATGATATAACTATACACAGTGACATGTACTCATCCCCTAATGATATAGTTATACACAGTGACATATACTCTACACCTAATGATACAGCTATACACAGTGACATATACTCTACACCTAATGATACAGCTATACACAGTGACATTTCCTCTTCACCTAATGATATAGCTATACACAGTGACATACCCTCTTCACCTAATGATACAGCTATACACAGTGACATATCCTCTTCACCTAATGATACAGCTATACACAGTGACATATCCTCTTCACCTAATGATATAACTATACACAGTGACATATCCTCTTCACCTAATGATATAGCTATACACAGTGACATATCCTCTTCACCTAATGATACAGCTATACACAGTGACATATAATCTTCACCTAATGATACAGCTATACACAGTGACATATCCTCTTTCCCTAATGATATAACTATACACAGTGACATATCCTCTTCACCTAATGATATAGCTATACACAGTGACATATCCTCTTCACCTAATGATATAGCTATACACAGTGACATATCCTCTTCACCTAATGATATAGCTTTACACAGTAGAATAAATCCAGTAGTCAAGCGATAGCTGTAAAAGCTGTTATGTTAGCACTTTATTAAACAAGAACTTTCGGTAGGTTAATAACCCACCTTCCTCAGACAAAACAGTTACTAAAAAGGAATAGGGAGTTTAAATACACTTGTCCCTCCCAGTTAATCACAGTTTAATTGATTTCCATCTTCAATTAAATAAATTCCTTTTAACCATTTGTGTGCATTACAAATAAAAACAATTTTTTGTGTATTAGTAAAAACACTATTCTTAAAACACATTATTTAAAACATCCTTTAAAATGATCTTTAAGTACAGGTTGTATAAACTATTTTTCATGTTAATTAAATGATGTAACATACAGTAATCAACCCCTTTTAGAAATACAGAATTGTTTCTGCTTAAATTACAATTGTTTAAACCAGTGTTTTTGATAGTGATCACAAGCTCCTATAACTATACAAGGGAGGGAGGAGGGGCAACCCACCTTTTTTAAAACACAGCAAAACCAAAGAACATTCACCCACACCTAACCTTTCTTAGTTAGGGGATATGTATTTACAAATAAGGTAAGAGTAATAGCCTGAGGTAGCCTTAGCTTAATCGATTCATCCATTGACAGCCGACAACTGTTATGACCGTACTGTGTCATGGGTCAATAAGTTTGCTTATTAGGAAGTCTGAAAGATATCATGGTACATAAGGTTAACTATCAAACCAAATAAATGTGTTATCTCCTCATGGCCATGATTTTGAGAATGCAGGACAGAGAAACTGCGTCGTTTAGGCCAGGATAAATGTGCTCCTGTCCTAACCTGCCAAAATAATTCCTCCTTTCCAAATTTACCTGCCATGGCCGCTATTTAAGTCTGTTGCTACTTGTTTTAAAACAGCAAAATGAAAAGTGTGGCCAGGATGGTCAATAACATGACAGGCTAATGCATTCTTTATGTCAGCTTTGCGATGGCATAAAGATGTTCATATATCGCCTTTTTAAATGCCCTTTCGGTCTTTCCTATATAGAAAGCGGGCAATGATCACATAGGGCAGCATAGACCACCTTTTAGATCCCACAATTGAAGTTGCCCATGATTTTGTATGTCTTTTGTTAATACAAAGTTGTGACCCTTCATGTATGTTTTACACTGGCGGCATGTCCCACATTGGGTCATGCCCTTGATCTATTAGTAAATGTTAGTTTATTTTTCTCCAAAGGGTTTCAATGAGCAACCTTTTCTGAATGTGAAACCTGGGGCTGATCCTAACAGGTCCAACAACTGTTTGTCTTCTCTTACAATTGACCAATTCTTTTGTAAGATCTCTAATGTTGAGATAGTCCACTGAGAATGTACACAAAAATCTTAATTTAGGGTCAACTCTCACATTATTCGTTATCTCTATTTCTGTGCTTTCTTGATCAAAATGGCTCCCCAAATGTACTGAGTTTAAAATTGGCCTAAAGTATCCACCTACCCTTTTACTTTCCACTTCTTTTATAATTTCAATGAGTAGGGCCTGCGGGTAACCCCTATTCAGGAACATAATCCTCAATTTGTCCTTTCGTTGTTGAAATCCACTAATGTAGTAGTCATCGTGCTGCCCTTACCATCTGTCCTTTCACAACAGCCTTCTTTTGATGGTAAGGATGGCAGCTAAGTGGTTGCCATCCTGCATCAAAAGATGTGAACACAGATAATGCGCACCTGCTGACAGTGAATTTCAGCAATGTCGAGGTTATGTTCCTGAATAATTCTCATTATTGAAAAAGAAGTGGAAAGGCAGGTGATGCTGAATTACAAACTCAGCATTTGAAGCGAAATAAGACCGAGTTGACAAATGTGATTGACACGTTCATTCAGTGGACTATCTCAGCATTAGGAGATCTTACAAATTGATCAGTGGCAGGAAGACAAACGGTTGTTGAACCTGAGATCGGCAAATTTCACATTCGAAAATAAACATGGAAAATGAAATAAACATGACGGTATGAGACATGCATCAAAATCATGACGTGAACAGTATGCTGACGGCACAGCGATGCCCTATGATCATTGCCCTGTATAGGAAAGACGAGGCGTTATATGAACATCTTTATGCCATATTGAAACAGCATTAATGTCGTTATTATCCTCACGCACTGTTTTAAAACATAGTGAACAAATACTATAACACAATGAAGAATATTGGAAGGCGTGATATCGCTGACTGACGCGATTCTCAAGCATGACATAACACATATCTTTCGAATGACCTAATAATGCTTAACCATGACATCAAGCTGTACTGCAATGAATGAATTAAGCAGGGTAACATGCTCTTCTACAGGTTGGTAATGATAACTATGCTGTGTTTAAAGGTGTGGGTTGCCCCTCCCGCTCAGAAATTATAGGCATCTATCAAACTGCTGTAATTTAGCGAAACATCTGCAATTTAAATTGGATACTGTATGTTACATCATTTAATTAACGTAATAGTTTATACAACCTGTATAAAGATCATTTAAATATGTTTTTAGAATAGTGTTTTACTAATACACAAAAAAGTGTTTTGTAATGCACAATGGTTAAAAATTTATTTAATTGAAGATGAAATCAATTAACTGGGAGGACAGGACAGTATAACTCTTCACTAACTGTTTTACTGAAAATGAGTGTCTACCGGATGTTTAATAAAGTCTTCTTTAACTTTAACTTTACTACTGAACTATTCTCGCTCTGCTGCAGCTTCCATCGAGGTTTTTATTTTAATAGTTTGTCTGGCAGTTTTCGTATAGCTTTACACAGTGACATATACTCTACACCTAATGATATAGCCATACACAGTGACATATCCTCTTCACCTAATGATATAGCTATACACAGTGACATATCCTCTTCACCTAATGATATAGCTTTACACAGTGACATATAATCTACGCCTAATGATATAGCCATACACAGTGACATATCCTCTTCAGCTAATGATATAGCTATACACAGTGACATATCCTCTTCACCTAATGATATAGCTATACACAGTGACATATCCTCTTCACCTAATGATATAGTTATACACAGTGACATATCCTCTTCACCTAATGATATAACTATACACAGTGACATATCCTCTTCACCTAATGATATAGCTTTACACAGTGACATATCCTCTTCACCTAATGATATAGCTATACACAATGGCATATACTCCACACCTAATGATATAGCTATACACAGTGACATATCCTCTTCACCTAATGATATAGTTATACACAGTGACATATCCTCTTCACCTAATGATATAGCTATACACAGTGACATATCCTCTTCACCTAATGATATAACTATACACAGTGACATATCCTCTTCACCTAATGATATAGCTATACACAGTGACATATCCTCTACACCTAATGATATAGCTTTACACAGTGACATATACTCTACACCTAGTGATATAGCCATACACAGTGACATATCCTCTTCACCTAATGATATAGCTATACACAGTGACATATCCTCTTCACCTAATGATATAACTATACACAGTGACATATCCTCTTCACCTAATGATATAGCTATACACAGTGACATATCCTCTTCACCTAATGATATAACTATACACAGTGACATATCCTCTTCACCTAATGATATAACTATACACAGTGACATATCCTCTGCACCTAATAATATAGCTTTACACAGTGACATATACTCTACACCTAATGATATAGCCATACACAGTGACATATCCTCTTCACCTAATGATATAGCTATACACAGTGACATATCCTCTTCACCTAATGATATAACTATACACAGTGACATATCCTCTTCACCTAATGATATAGTTATACACAGTGACATATCCTCTTCACCTAATGATATAGCTATACACAGTGACATATCCTCTTCACCTAATGATATAACTATACACAGTGACATATCCTCTTCACCTAATGATATAGCTTTACACAGTGACATATACTCTACACCTAATGATATAGCCATACACAGTGACATATCCTCTTCACCTAATGATATAGCTATACACAGTGACATATCCTCTTCACCTAATGATATAACTATACACAGTGACATATCCTCTTCACCTAATGATATAACTATACACAGTGACATATCCTCTTCACCTAATGATATAACTATACACAGTGACATATCCTCTTCACCTAATGATATAGCTATACACAGTGACATATCCTCTACACCTAATGATATAGCTTTACACAGTGACATATACTCTACACCTAATGATATAGCCATACACAGTGACATATCCTCTTCACCTAATGATATAGCTATACACAGTGACATATCCTCTTCACCTAATGATATAACTATACACAGTGACATATCCTCTTCACCTAATGATATAACTATACACAGTGACATATCCTCTTCTCCTAATGATATAGCTATACACAGTGACATATCCTCTTCACCTAATGATATAGTTATACACAGTGACATATCCTCTTCACCTAATGATATAGCTATACACAGTGACATATCCTCTTCACCTAATGATATAACTATACACAGTGACATATCCTCTTCACCTAATGATATAGCTTTACACAGTGACATATACTCTACACCTAATGATATAGCCATACACAGTGACATATCCTCTTCACCTAATGATATAGCTATACACAGTGACATATCCTCTTCACCTAATGATATAGTTATACACAGTGACATATCTTCTTCACTTAATGATATATTTATACACAGTGACATATCCTCTTCACCTAATAATATAACTATACACAGTGACATATCCTCTTCACCTAATGGTATAGCTTTACACAGTGACATATACTCTACACCTAATGATATAGCCAAACACAGTGACATATCCACTTCACCTAATGATATAGTTATACACAGTGACATATCCTCTTCACCTAATGATATAGCCATACACAGTGACATATCTTCTTGACCTAATGATATAGCTATACACAGTGACATATCCTCTTTACCTAATGATATAGCTATACACAATGACATATACTCTACACCTAATGATATAGCCATACACAGTGACATATCCTCTTCACCTAATGATATAGCTATACACAGTGACATATCCTCTCCACCTAATGATACAGCTATACACAGTGACATATAATCTTCACCTAATGATACAGCTATACACAGTGACATATCCTCTTCACCTAATGATATAACTATACACAGTGACATATCCTCTTCACCTAATGATATAGTTATACACAGTGACATATCCTCTTCACCTAATGATACAGCTATACACAGTGACATATCCTCTTCACCTAATGATATAACTATACACAGTGACATATACTCATCCCCTAATGATATAACTATACACAGTGACATATCCTCTTCCCCTAATGATATAACTATACACAGTGACATATCCTCTCCACCTAATGATACAGCTATACACAGTGACATATACTCATCCCCTAATGATATAACTATACACAGTGACATATCCTCTTCCCCTAATGATATAACTATACACAGTGACATATCCTCTTCATCTAATGATATAACTATACACAGTGACATATCCTCTTCACCTAATGATATAGTTATACACAGTGACATATCCTCTTAAACTAATGATATAACTATACACAGTGACATATCCTCTTCACCTAATGATATAGCTATACACAGTGACATATCCTCTTTACCTAATGATATAGCTATACACAATGACATATCCTCTTCACCTAATGATATAACTATACACAGTGACATATCCTCTTCACCTAATGATATAGTTATACACAGTGACATATCCTCTTCACCTAATGATATAACTATACACAGTGACATATCCTCTTCCCCTAATGATATAACTATACACAGTGACATATCCTCTTCACCTAATGATATAGCTATACACAGTGACATATCCTCTTTACCTAATGATATAGCTATACACAATGACATATCCTCTTCACCTAATGATATAACTATACACAGTGACATATCCTCTTCACCTAATGATATAACTATACACAGTGACATATCCTCTTCACCTAATGATATAACTATACACAGTGACATATCCTCTTCACCTAATGATATAACTATACACAGTGACATATCCTCTTCACCTAATGATATAACTATACACAGTGACATATCCTCTTCACCTAATGATATAGCTATACACAGTGACATATCCTCTTCACCTAATGATATAGCTATACACAGTGACATATCCTCTTCACCTAATGATATAGCTATACACAGTGACATATCCTCTTCACCTAATGATATAACTATACACAGTGACATATCCTCTTCAACTAATGATATAACTATACACAGTGACATATCCTCTTCACCTAATGATATAGCTATACACAATGACATATAATCTTCACGTAAAGATATAGCTATACACAGTGACATATCCTCTTCCCCTAATGATATAACTATACACAGTGACATATCCTCTTTACCTAATGATATAGCTATACACAATGACATATACTCTTCACCTAATGACATAGCTATACACAGTGACATATCCTCTTCACCTACTGATATAGCTATACACAGTGACCTATCCTCTTCCCCTAATGATATAACTATACACAGTGACATATCCTCTTCCCCTAATGATATAACTATACACAGTGACATATACTCATCCCCTAATGATATAGTTATACACAGTGGCATATCCTTTTCACCTAATGATATAACTATACACAGTGACATATCCTCTTCACCTAATGATATAGTTATACACAGTGACATATCCTCTTCCCCTAATGATATAACTATACACAGTGACATATCCTCTTCCCTAATGATATAACTATACACAGTGACATATCCTCTTTCCCTAATGATATAACTATACACAGTGACTTATCCTCTTCACCTAATGATATAGCTATACACAGTCACATATCCTCTCCACCTAATGATATAACTATACACAGTGACATATCCTCTTCACCTAATGATATAGCTTTACACAATGACATATACTCATCCCCTAATGATATAGCTATACACAAAGACATCTACTCTTATATACAATGACATATACTCTGCACTTAATGATATAGCTACACACAATGACATATCCTCTTCACCTAATGATATAGCTATATACAATGACATATACACTTCCCCTAATGATATAGCTATTCACAATGCCATATACTCTTCCCCTAATGATATAGTTATACACAGTGACATATACTCTTTACCTAATGATATAGCTATATACAATGACATATACTCTTCACTAATGATATAGCTACACACAGTGACATATACTCTTCCCCTAATGATATAACTATACACAATGACATATACTCTACACCTAATGATATAGCTATACACAATGACATATATTTTTCACCTAATGATATAGCTTTACACAATGACATATCCTCTTCCCCTAATGATATAACTATACACAGTGACATATCCTCTTCACCTAATTATATAGTTATACACAGTGACATATCCTCTTCACCTAATGATATAGCCATACACAATGGCATATACTCCACACCTAATGATATAGCTATACACAGTGACATATCCTCTTCACCTAATGATATAGTTATACACAGTGACATATCCTCTTCACCTAATGATATAGCTATACACAGTGACATATCCTCTTCACCTAATGATATAACTATACACAGTGGCATATCCTCTACACCTAATGATATAGCTTTACACAGTGACATATACTCTACACCTAATGATATAGCCATACACAGTGACATATCCTCTTCACCTAATGATATAGCTATACACAGGGACATATCCTCTTCACCTAATGATATAACTATACACAGTGACATATCCTCTTCACCTAATGATAAAGTTATACACAGTGACATATCCTCTTCACCTAATGATATAGTTATACACAGTGACATATCCTCTTCACCTAATAATATAACTATACACAGTGACATATCCTCTTCACCTAATGATATAGCGTTACACAGTGACATATACTCTACACCTAATGATATAGCCATACACAGTGACATATCCTCTTCACCTAATGATATAGTTATACACAGTGACATATCCTCTTCACCTAATGATATAGCCATACACAGTGACATATCCTCTTCACCTAATGATATAGCTATACACAGTGACATATCCTCTTTACCTAATGATATAGCTATACACAATGACATATACTCTACACCTAATGGTATAGCCATACACAGTGACATATCCTCTTCACCTAATGATATAGTTATACATGGTGACATATACTCTTCACCTAATGAATTAACTGCACACAGTGACATATCCTCTTCACCTAATGATATAGCTTTACACAGTGACATATACTCTACACCTAATGATATAGTTATACACAGTGACATATCCTCTTCACCTAATGATATAGCTATACACAGTGACATATCCTCTTCACCTAATGATATAACTATACACAGTGACATATCCTCTTCACCTAATGATATAGCTATACACAGTGACATATACTCTACACCTAATGATATAGCTATACACAGTGACATATCCTCTTCACCTAATGATATAGCTATACACAGTGACATAGCCTCTTCCCCTAATGATATAACTATACACAGTGACATACCCTTTTCACCTAATGATATAGCTTTACACAGTGACATATACTCTACACCTAATGATATAGTTATACACAGTGACATATCCTCTTCACCTAATGATATAGCTATACACAGTGACATATACTCTACACCTAATGATATAGTTATACACAGTGACATATCCTCTTCACCTAATGATATAGCTATATACAGTGACATATCCTCTTCCCATAATGATATAACTATACACAGTGGCATATCCTCTTCACCTAATGATATAGCTTTACACAGTGACATATACTCTACACCTAATGATATAGTTATACACAGTGACATATCCTCTTCACCTAATGATATAGCTATACACAGTGACATATACTCTACACCTAATGATATAGTTATACACAGTGACATATCCTCTTCACCTAATGATATAGCTATACACAGTGACATATCCTCTTCACCTAATGATATAGCTATACACAGTGACATATCCTCTCCAACTAATGATATAGCTCTACACAATGACATATAATCTTCACGTAAAGATATAGCTATACACAGTGACATATCCTCTTCCCCTAATGATATAACTATACACAGTGACATATCCTCTTCACCTAATGATATAGCTATACACAATGACATATACTCTTCACCTAATGATATAGCTATACACAATGACATATACTCTTCACCTAATGATATAGCTATACACAGTGACATATCCTCTTCACCTAATGATATAGCTATACACAGTGACATATCCTCTTCCCCTAATGATATAACTATACACAGTGACATATCCTCTTCCCCTAATGATATAACTATACACAGTGACATATACTCATCCCCTAATGATATAGTTATACACAGTGGCATATCCTTTTCACCTAATGATATAACTATACACAGTGACATATCCTCTTCACCTAATGATATAGTTATACACAGTGATATATCCTCTTCACCTAATGATATAACTATACACAGTGACATATACTCATCCCCTAATGATATAACTATACACAGTGACATATCCTCTTCCCCTAATGATATAACTATACACAGTGACATATCCTCTCCACCTAATGATACAGCTATACACAGTGACATATACTCATCCCCAAAGATATAACTATACACAGTGACATATCCTCTTCCACTAATGATATAACTATACACAGTGACATATCCTCTTCATCTAATGATATAACTATACACAGTGACATATCCTCTTCACCTAATGATATAGTTATACACAGTGACATATCCTCTTAAACTAATGATATAACTATACACAGTGACATATCCTCTTCACCTAATGATATAGCTATACACAGTGACATATCCTATTTACCTAATGATATAGCTATACACAATGACATATCCTCTTCACCTAATGATATAACGATACACAGTGACATATCCTCTTCACCTAATGATATAGCTATACACAGTGACATATCCTCTTCACCTAATGATATAACTATACACAGTGACATATCTTCTTCCCCTAATGATATAACTATACACAGTGACATATCCTCTTCACCTAATGATATAGCTATACACAGTGACATATCCTCTTTACCTAATGATATAGCTATACACAATGACATATCCTCTTCACCTAATGATATAACTATACACAGTGACATATCCTCTTCACCTAATGATATAACTATACACAGTGACATATCCTCTTCACCTAATGATATAACTATACACAGTGACATATCCTCTTCACCTAATGATATAACTATACACAGTGACATATCCTCTTCACCAAATGATATAACTATACACAGTGACATATCCTCTTCACCTAATGATATAGCTATACACAGTGACATATCCTCTTCACCTAATGATATAGCTATACACAGTGACATATCCTCTTCCCCTAATGATATAGCTATACACAGTGACATATCCTCTTCACCTAATGATATAACTATACACAGTGACATATCCTCTTCAACTAATGATATAACTATACACAGTGACATATACTCTTCACCTAATGATATAGCTATACACAATGACATATAATCTTCACGTAACGATATAGCTATACACAGTGACATATCCTCTTCCCCTAATGATATAACTATACACAGTGACATATCCTCTTCCCCTAATAATATAACTATACACAGTGACATATACTCATCCCCTAATGATATAGTTATACACAGTGGCATATCCTTTTCACCTAATGATATAACTATACACAGTGACATATCCTCTTCACCTAATGATATAGTTATACACAGTGACATATCCTCTTCCCCTAATGATATAACTATACACAGTGACATATCCTCTTCCCTAATGATATAACTATACACAGTGACATATCCTCTTTCCCTAATGATATAACTATACACAGTGACATATCCTCTTCACCTAATAATATAGCTATACACAGTCACACATCCTCTCCACCTAATGATATAACTATACACAGTGACATATCCTCTTCACCTAATGATATAGCTTTACACAATGACATATACTCATCTCCTAATGATATAGCTATACACAAAGACATCTGGCTCTTATATACAATGACATATACTCTGCACTTAATGATATAGCTACACACAATGACATATCCTCTTCACCTAATGATATAGCTATATACAATGACATATACACTTCCCCTAATGATATAGCTATACACAATGCCATATACTCTTCCCCTAATGATATAGTTATACACAGTGACATATACTCTTTACCTAATGATATAGCTATATACAATGACATATACTCTTCATTAATGATATAGCTACACACAGTGACATATACTCTTCCCCTAATGATATAACTATACACAATGACATATACTCTACACCTAATGATATAGCTATACACAATGACATATATTCTTCACCTAATGATATAGCTTTACACAATGACATATACTCTACACCTAATGATATAGCTATACACAATGACATATATTTTTCACCTAATGATATAGCTATGCACAATGACATATACTCTACACCTAGTGATATAGCTATACAAAATGACATACCATCTTCCCCTAATGATATAGCTATACACAATGACATATCCTCTTTACCTAATGATATAGCTATACACAATGACATATACTCTACACCTAATGATATAGCTATACACAATGACATATACTCTACACCTAATGATATAGCTATACACAATGACATATACTCTACACCTAATGATATAGCTATACACAATGACATATACTCTACACCTAATGATATAGCTATACACAATGACATATACTCTACACCTAATGATATAGCTATACACAATGACATATCCTCTTCCCCTAATGATATAGCTATACACAGTGACATATCCTCTTCACCTTATGTTATAGCTATACACAGTGACATATCCTCTTCACCTAATGATATAGCTATACACAGTGACATATCCTCTTCACCTAATGATACAGCTATACACAGTGACATATCCTCTTCACCTAATGATATAGCTATACACAATGACATATAATCTTCACGTAAAGATATAGCTATACACAATGACATATACACTTTACCTAATGATATAGCTATACACAATGACATATCCTCTTCACCTAATGATATAGCTATACACAATGACATATACTCTACACCTAATGATACAGTTATACACAGTGACATATCCTCTTCACCTAATGATATAGCTATACACAGTGACATATCCTCTTCACCTAATGATATAGCTATACACAGTGACATATCCTCTTCACCTAAGGATATAGCTATACACAATGACATATCTTCTTCACCTAATGATATAGCTATACACAGTGACATATCCTCTTCACCTAATGATATAGCTATACACAGTGACATATCCTCTTCACCTAATGATATAGCTATACACAGTGACATATCCTCTTCACCTAATGATATAGCTATACACAGTGACATATCCTCTTCACCTAATGATATAGCTATACACAGTGACATATCCTCTTCACCTAATGATATAGCTATACACAGTGACATATCCTCTTCACCTAATGATATAGCTATACACAGTGACATATCCTCTTCACCTAATGATATAGCTATACACAATGACATATAGTCTTCCCCTAATGATATAGCTATACAAAATGACATATACTGTTCACCTAATGTTATAGCTATACACAGTGACATATGCTCTTCACCTAATTATATAGCTATATACATCGACATATACTCTTCACGTAAAGATATAGCTATATACAATGACATATACTTTTCACCTAATGATATAGCTATACACAATGACATCTACTCTACTCCTAATGATATAGCTATTCCCAATGACGTATACTCTTCACGTAATGATATAGCTACACACAATGACATACACACTTTACCTAATGATATAGCTATACACAATGACATATGCTCTTCACCTAATGATATAGCTATACACAATGACATATACTCTTCACCTAATGATATAGCTATACACAATGACATATACTCTTCCCCTAATGATATAGCTATACACAATGACATATACTCCTCACCTAATGATATAGCTGCACACAATGACATATACTCTTCCCCTAACTATATAGCTGTGCACAATGTCATACACTCTTCACTAATGATATAGCTATACACAATAACATATACACTTCACTTAATGATATAGCTATACACAATGACATATACCCTTCACTTAATGATATAGCTATACACAATGACATATACCCTTCCCCTAATTATATAGCTATACACAGTGACATATACTCTTCACCTAATGATATAGCTATACACAATGACATATAGTCTTCACCTAATGATATAGCTATAGACAATGACATAGACTCTTTACCTATTGATATAGCTAATATTTTGTTGACAAATTTAGCTCAAAATTAGCTATGTAATGTTTGACTGAAAACAGTTGGGTAGATTATAATTGATATATAACGTTTGCATCTAGGAGTGTGTCAGTATTGTTTGTGATGTAAAATGCTGGCAACTAGGGTAGTGTTGGTGTGGTTTGTTTTCATTGATATAAATGTATGATTGCTTATGTCATAAATGATGGTTTAACAAACATGTTTCTTGTTTTAAAACAGGGGCAGGAATTGAATAATTATAGGTTTATAGGTTGATAGGTAGGTACTAGGCTATCTGCCCGTGGGCATTTATAAGCCTAGCCAGAGTATGTCAGCTTCCACCGCCCCATCGATTAATTAACTGATCCTCTGTCAAGCAGAGCCAATGAAGTGATCCCAGGGGTGTATTTTCTGTTACCCGTCCACTCGTCAAGGTTTCTTTTGAAGAGTGTTAGTGAGGGGCTCTGCCTGATGTAATTTGGAATTTTGTTCCAAAGCATGGGGAGTCTCTGTGACAGGAATATATCCCTCCAGCATGTTCTATTTTTTGTTGTGGTGAGGTTTAGCTCACTAGAGTGCGTGGCTCACAGTGACTTGGATTTCTTTAGGTGGAGCATGTCCATCAATTCTGAGTTGGACATGGCTTTGTAAGACAGGCAGAGATCACCTCTGAATAAGCAATATGCCACTGAGTACAGCCGGAGTTTTTTCAGTCGGGCTGCCTAGGACATATGTTTGAGGCCAGTAATCCTCTTGGTGAGGTACTGTTGGAAATGTCTTGTGAGGTCCATCCCAAATGGGGTGTTGTACTCTATGATGGGTCGAATGAGTGACGAGTAGAGGGGCACTATAACCTCTTTAATTCTAGATGAGAACCCCTTAGTAATTAGATGGGCCACATAGAAGGATTTTCTAACTACTTTGGCAATATGATTGTCAAAGGAGAGATTACTATCTACCTGGGTCCCCAGATCTCTTATTCCCTCTTCTGTATTAAGGGGACTGACACCTATGTGGTAATTTGTGGGTGTTTCATTTTTACCAAATGGGATGACTATGCATTTTTTGGCATTTAACTTGAGGCCATGACTTTGACACCAGGTTTCCATCTCAGTAAGGCCCTTTTGGAGGATGTCTGTGTCAGCTAGAGAGTCAATTATGGCTCCCAGTTTGCAGTCATCGGCGAACCTGGTTAGCCATAGTCCTCCTATGTTTGTCTGTACTTCTGAGAAGTATATGCTGAATAGTAGGGGTCCCAGGACCGAGCCTTGTGGGACACCACTTGTGACTGGTTTAGAGTTGGACCTGGAGCCCGCTATTCTTTACCATGTGAGTTCTGTCTATAAGCCAGTTGGCAACCCATCTTGTGACATAGGAGTTTATGTTCAGGCTGGTGAGTTTTTCTGTAATACCCGAGTGGGGAATGGTGTTGAAAGCCTTGGTGAGGTCAAGGTAGGCTGTGTGAACCACCTTTCCCTCATCTATAGCCTTGGTGACTGTCTCGAAGAAGTCAACCAGGTTTAGTAGGCATGATCTGCCCTTAACAAAGCCGAACTGGGTCGGGTCAAGTGTTTGGAGGTTCTCAATGTCTTTGTTAATGAGTTCCATGATGATGTGCTCCATAGCCTTGCAGACTAGGCTAGTCAGGTTTATGGAGCGATAGTTACCAGGGTCAGTTGTGGCCCCTCCTTTGTGGAGAGGAATAAACGTAGCTGTGTGCCATTCTATGGGCACATAGCCTGTGGAGAGGCTGAGGCTGAACGGTGTGTTTAGGTGGGGGGTTAGTTTGTTCTGTAGTTCATGCAAGACGCAGCCTGGAACACCATCTGGTCCCCCTGATGCTGTGTTTTTGGCTTTTGAAAGGGCTGTTTTCCCCTGTGCATCTGTGATTTTTTGGGACACTACACTTTTCTGGTATTGTTGTGGGCCCTTTTGGAGATGAGAGAGGGGTGAAGCTTGCACTGAATCTATCTGCCAGGATGTTGGCAATATCAGTAGGTTCAGTATATTTTGTGCTATTTTGGACTAGTTCAGTGCATATCTGCAAGTTGCAACTTAGATTCTTATCATAGCTAAAGAAGACTTTGTGGTTATCTTTTGAATCTTTGGCTATTTTTCTTTCGAAGTTAACCTTGGATGATTTCATGGGGGACCTTAGTTTCTTACTGATACTGATCAGGGATGTCTTTGCTTCTTGGGATTTGCTTTTTTTCTGTACTAGTTTCCTCCTTCTATTGTATAGCCTGTTTATTGGAGGGGTCCACCCAACTGGTTTCTTTCTGTTAGAGGAGTGAGTCTTAATTTTGCTAGGGATGGCATGATCCATGCATCCTTGTAGGTGCTCATAGAGTGCATTTGTAAAGGCTTCTGCATCTTGGGCAGCATTATCCTTTAGCATGGGGGCTGTGAAACTTACCACCTCTGCCTTAAGTAAGGTGATGTTTGTTTTAGAAAAGTTTTTTACTGTTGTTTCCTTAGTTGGGAGTGGTGGTGGGGTGTGGACATCCAGAGTGATTAGTTTATGGTCTGATCTAACAAGTGATGGGTTGACCTCTGGTGTGGAACACCTGTCACCCATGTTGGTGATGACCAGGTCCAATATGTTTTCACCTCTGGTAGGGGAGTTTACCAGCTGATCCAGGGAGTTTGAGTTGATGAATTCCAGGAAGCACTGGGCCTGGAAATTTGTACTGTAGTAGTTTTCCCTGTGAATGGTAGGGTAATTGAAATCGCCCAATATCAGGGTGTTCGGTAGGACCTTCATGTTTTCCAGTGTCACCAGAAAGGTGGAGTGGTGGTCCTGGAGGATGATCTGAAGGCCACAATTTGCATTGCATATTTGCCCGATGTTAGTTGCACATGGATGATCTCAGAGGTATCATGCTGCACCACTAACCTGGAGGTGTAGGTATCCTTGATGAATATGGATACACATCCCTCCTTTTGTGTTTCGGTCCATGTTCTGTGGCCGAAACGTGTGGTATGAGTTGTAGCCTGGTAGTGCTGAGGTGCTCTCTGGACCCTTGAACCAGGTTTCAGTTACTGCACAGATGTTGGTGTTCTCCATACTGAGGAGTGCTTTGAACACGTGCATTTTGAGATTGAAACTCCTGGTGTTGAGTAGCATAACCCTCAGTTTTTTGTTAATTGTGCTATTTACGGAGGTGGGTTTGACTTTTGAGCCTTGCCTAAAAAAGGCACTATGGGGGCAGCAATAGCCTTGGCCAGTATTTGAAAGCCTAGGGGTGACAGGTTCAAGCCATCTCTTGCTTAGCAATGTGGCTTGTCAAGCATGTTGTCCCAGACTGACAGACACTGGATCCCCTTTGAATGACACCAGAAGCTTAGCCAATTGTTGAAATTTATCATTTTTTCTTTATACTGAGATATCATTCTTGGTGAGGTCAGGATACTACTCAGGGTCAGGGTCATACCAGCCTGGGCTGCATGATCAGAGAGCTCTTCCATGTCTCTTTTCATGTAGTCCAGGGAGGTACGTCTCAGGTCATTCACACCAACATGAACAATGACAGAGTCATATTTGTACTTGTTCTGGAGTGACCTGAGTGCTTGTGTTATGTGGCAGATTCTGGCTCCCGACAGGCAGCTAACAGTGACCTTCTGCTTGTCCAGCCTAGTGAGTGGGACGTCAGTGTGCCTGACTACAGAGTCACCTATTACTAGTGTGTTAGGTATGTTATTTCGCCTTAAGGGCTGTGATTCAGCGGCACACTGATTTTGTGTTTTATGTGTTGTCTGGTTTGTGACGGGAAGTGCAGGTTGTTTGGGTGTCTGCTTTGGAGGTCTCTGATGCTTTTGCAGGTTTTTATTTAAAGCCTCCAAGTATGATTTTGTGTATTTATGTGTATTTTTTTTCCAGTGCTGTTTTAGTAGGTCTGCGCGCGGCTGGAGTTGTGGTGCAAGTGTTAACCTTCTCCTCTTGACTGTCTGTTCCAGTCTTGGGTGGAGACAGCTTAACTTCCAGTTTGGCTGTATAATTGCATCTCTCACATATGTTAGTGTTTTGTAGTAGGAGGAGAGGGTTGTCTGTGTACATGAGGAAGTTGTAACATTGCCTCAGGATATCCAGATTCACCAGCTGGACTGGAGAGTGCACCTGAAGTTGCCCTTTGGTCATGCCTGAATAGTAGGGTGAGCTGCTTAGTCGCTTGGTTGGTGAGGGGTGAATAAAGTGCCTTGCCCTGCTGGGCAATCAGTGTCAGGGTATATTAGTTCTTGCTATTAGGTCTGAGCAAGTGCTGGGTTGTAAGATGCTTTCTGAGTGCTTAGGTTGAGAGTTAGACTAGTTTCAAGGGAAGAACTGAAGAAGAGACTTAGTGGAGCTGGGAATAATTTAACCATAGCTAACTGGCATTGCCCGGTGCGCAAAACCGTGCAAATGCGTTTTTTATAGTACGGAAATGAAAGAGATAGAAATTAGCCCAAAATGGCCAATAAACTACAAACTTCTGGGCTGGAACCACTCCTCCTGGGACAGATAGGTTGCTCAAAGCTCCCCTCTCTCACAGGTGAACAGAGAATCTTCCTTCTATCCAAGTAAGGTATGGGCAACTCAGGAACTACTATCACAGCCCTGAATTCAGCACAATTATTACTGTGCTGAATTGTATAATATTACAATTATGTAATGTTACTTAGGTTATATGATATATAGAATATATGTGAAGTATAATGTTTGTTAATGCTAATTTGTTAATACAGTTTGATTACTTTTGTTTAATGTAAATCTGCCTATGTCACAAGTGATAACTCCATAAATGCATTAAAAAAAACTTTACTCCTCCATCCCTCTAACTTTCCACAATAAATGATTATGTCCATGTTACCTCTAATCCCTTTTGAGCATGTTTTGAGTGCCCTCTCCAAGGCCAAAACATTAGCCCCATGGGGTCTCAGTAATGTGCCAGGTTGCCTGTTTGTATTAGACACTGCCTCATAGACTGACAACTAAGCCTGTTTAATCTCAGCATCTTCACTGGATTCATACCAGAGGTATAGTCAATGGCTGGAGTCATCCCTCTCCACAAGGGAGGACATGTTACTGACCGTGTAAACTGTAGACCAGCCTTATCTGTAAAGCAGCAGAACACATCATTATGTAACTTACTTGCAATGTAATCTACAAGCACTGGATCAAAGCAAGGCAGGTTTGTTAAAGGTAGATCCTCCCTACTGAACTTGCTGGACTTCTTTGAACAGGTTACTAATGTATTAGAAACAGGCAAATTAGTTTATATTAAACGACCAGCAAAACCAGGATCCACTTCTCCTTGGAAGGCTGCTGCCGAGGCACTAGAGGTTGGATTAAATTTTACAGTGGTGGATCCTGGTTTTGCAGGTCATTTATTTTATGTTTCATTTTTTTATTTGTTTTATTTGTTGTGAAATTAGTTTATATTGCCTTCCTGGATCTGGACAAGGCCTCTGATGCCATCCCACATTCTGGCATCATTAATAGGCAATCCAAAGTAAATGTAAACCTACTGAGTTACCCACTGGAGAGCAAACTGACTCACTGACAGAACCCAGTCTATAAGAGTGGCACACTACCATTGAAAAGAGCACTTACTCAGTGGTGTCCCCTAGGATGTATTTATTTCTCTGAGTTCAAGGCTGACACCAAGTGCCTGTTGCTGACAGCTTGTAGATAAGTGCAATCTTAGAATGGTCATAAACATCTTATCTGACCTCTAGAGTTTCCAGGAGGGCCTAACATTCATCAAAAAATGGTGCCTAGACCATGGCCTTAAACTAAATACCACAGAATATAGAGTTGTGTCCTTCAACAAAAAAAAAATACCAATTCACCTAGCACTTAGGGAATACCCACTTGAAAATTAACTCAGTTGTCAGGGACTTGGGCACTTTTGCAGATACTGAACTATCCTCTGATCACCATGTATAGATGATCATTCTGAAATCCTTTTATTTGGCCAGACTGACCACTGGGGGTATATCTTCAAAGTCCAAGGAAGTTACCATCTTTCTCCATTCTTCAATCATTAGGTCCACGATAAAGTATAATGCCCTTTTGGCATGTAGTTTTCTAAGTGGATAACTGAGCTGGAGACACCAGGCATTTTAGAGACATAGACTACTTTTAGTTATACATACATATTGTAGATAGATTTTATAACTAGCTCTAGATTATTATCCTTCTATTTTTGCATAGCTACAGTATTTATGGAGTTTATATCTATGCGCATTACTTAGGTCTTTTACCAACAGTTTTGTATATAGTTTTTATATGCATTTACACACAGTATTTTATATGTGTCTTTTATATGCAGTTTTCTCTATATGTAGCCTTTTCCACATTTATACATTTATAAGTTTTATGTAGCTTTAATGCCTTAATTGACCTATGACATCAGTGATTGAGTCAATGGTTCCATCCATATATAAGCAATGGAGTGTTTTATTTTCTTGTCTGATGAAGCAATTAGTTTTGCGAAAGCGCTCACCACTGTTCTTATTTTTTGTGTAATAAAGACGCTATTGTGTTGTACCTCGGTGTATTTTTGTTATATATATTTCCTCTGAAAGGCAATTTTGGGTATGTCCTCCACAAGTTTCACCATTTGCCTCAACATACTTGCTCACTCTCTTTTTGTTTCTTACAGAGGCTTGAGAGAAGACCTCAGTCTGGCCTAAAGAACCTCAAAGAATCCAGTCCCATGTGATGTCTTGCACATTCACAAAACATCACTATCCTAAACACCTGCTCAAGAAACCTAAATTTCCACTGAAATATAAATAGGATCCTCTGATGAGATAGAGGTAGCTTCCAAAGAACCATCCATTTATGGAATAGACTTCTCTTGGATGTAAAACAGAGAGGATCCCTGACCCTCTTTAAGCATAATCTGGATGGATGCATGGCCATTTCTGCATAAACCCTAAGTCTGGCTCTTGAAACCCTCAATGAAAGATGTTAAAGTTGGGTATTAAATACATCCTGGGTCTGCATCTAAAGCTGCCATTAAAGTGAGTTGTAACTGGTTATTAATTATTCATGTTTGTGGGTATTCACAACTTAGGATTTTGTGGCAATGCTACAAATGTTCTTCTTGATCAATAGCCTAGTATTAAACAATGAAACCATGAACTTGTTAGCTATATGAAAACATTCTTCCCAAATTAAACTTGAAACTTGCTACAACAAGATAAATTCACCACAAACAGTTGCCACTCCACTCACTACTGTATCACCCTAAAACAGTTGCAATGGCTAGAACTCCCCACTATCTACTCCTAATCCAGCTGACTACCACACATAAACTGATTTACAAGCCTCATGAATGCCCTGTTTTCAGCCCCCTACTAACTCTACAAAACCCCACCAGAACCCTACTATCTGAACACAAATATCTTCTCCAAATTCATAAACCCAAGCTACCTGCTGGCCAGCTATTAGACTCCTGGAGTATTGCCATCTGTTTGCAACAATGCCCCTCCAACTTTACAAGTGCACTCCACAATCATCGTCTCTCCAGATGGATATGTAACTGTGGTATTACACACTCTGACATCACCTAGCCCTATGGTCAGCCTTTTGGTATTATTGCATCACCAATTCTCTTCTTTTTGAGTGTTTTTTTTTTCTTTTCATTTTTTCTTTCAGGTCTATGTCACATTATGTAATTCATATGAAAACATGTAATTCCTGTGTAAATATCTGAAATTCGTATTTATGTTTTCATTTCAATTTTATGTAAGTCCTTTTGCAAATTTGTATTTACTCTAGAGCTTTTCTCCCTGGGCCTCCACTGAAAATGGGCTACAATGGCCCAGTGGACTTTCCTGGTAAACAAATGCCAATAAATAAAATTATTTATTACTAAGCTGGAATAATTATGATTAATGTTAGAACTCAGTTCTGGTTAGCATTAATTTTTGAAGAAAACAGCATTAATGAAGAGCATTGATCTTACTGTAAGTGTAACAATTAAGAAACAGAAACTTCTCCTTAACATTAACAATAACACAAGCAGCCATAAGCATAAGAAGAATTAGGAACAATGGTTGTAATGACTGGAAGTAATCACTTAATTATGACATTGTGAGAAGAACTGTCACAGTAGACAGCACATTGTGTGCTTGTGACCTGCTTGAAATTCATGTAAAGATGATAAAAATGGTGTTTACAAAATACACAGAGTAACATGTTAGCAATACAGGTGTGTCATACAGTGCTCACAACACCCAAAGCATACTATGTATCTGCAGTAATGTCAGTAACACAGGGGTATTGCATGTCCCCCTTTAAGTAGTATAGTATTAAGGAATGGTTATAATGCAGTAGTGACCATCATTATTGTTTAGAAAAGGTGTACTATGTATCAGTAATGTCAGTAACGCAGGGGTGTTATATAATACTATGTATCAGTAATGTCAGTAACGCAGGGGTATTATATGTTACTATGTATCAGTAATGTCAGTAATGCAGGGGTATTATATGTTACTATGTATCAGTAATGTCAGTAACACAGGGTTATTATATGTTTTTACTATGTATCAGTAATGTCAGTAACACAGGGTTATTATATGTTTTTACTATGTATCAGTAATGTCAGTAATGCAGGGTTATTATATGTTTTTACTATGTATCAGTAATGTCAGTAACGCAGGGTTATTATATGTTTTTACTATGTATCAGTAATGTCAGTAACGCAGGGTTATTATATGTTTTTACTATGTATCAGTAATGTCAGTAACACAGGGTTATTATATGTTTTTACTATGTATCAGTAATGTCAGTAACACAAGGTTATTATATGTTTTTACTATGTATCAGTAATGTCAGTAACGCAGGGTTATTATATGTTTTTACTATGTATCGGTAATGTCAGTAGCATGGGGTTATTATATGTTTTTACTATGTATCAGTAATGTCAGTAACGCAGGGGTATTATATGTGTTTACTATATATCAGTAATGTCAGTAACATGGGGGTATTATATGTTACTATGTATCAGTAATGTCAGTAACGGAGGGGTATTATATGTTACTATGTATCAGTAATGTCAGTAACGCAGGGGTTTTATACGTTACTATGTATCAGCAATGTCAGTAACACAGGGTTATTACATGTTTTTACTATGTATCAGTAATGTCAGTAACACAGGGTTATTATATGTTTTTACTATGTATCAGTAATGTCAATGCTTGGGGTTATTATATGTTTTTACTATGTATCAGCAATGTCAGTAACACAGGGTTATTATATGTTTTTACTATGTATCAGTAATGTCAGTAACGCAGGGTTATTATATGTTTTTACTATGTATCAGTAATGTCAGTAATGCAGGGTTATTATATGTTTTTACTATGTATCAGTAATGTCAGTAATGCAGGGTTATTATATGTTACTATGTATCAGTAATGTCAGTAACACAGGGTTATTATATGTTACTATGTATCAGTAATGTCAGTAACACAGGGTTCTTATATGTTTTTACTATGTATCAGTAATGTCAGTAACACAGGGTTCTTATATGTTTTTACTATGTATCAGTAATGTCAGTAACCCACGGTTATTATATGTTTTTACTATGCATCAGTAATGTCAGTAACGCAGGGTTATTATATGTTTTTACTATGTATCAGTAATGTCAGTAACGCAGGGTTATTGTATGTTTTTACTATGTATCAGTAATGTCAGTAACACAGGGTTATTATATGTTTTTACTATGTATCAGTAATGTCAGTAACACAGGGTTATTATATGTTTTTACTATGTATCAGTAATGTCAGTAACACAGGGTTATTATATGTTACTATGTATCAGTAATGTCAGTAACAGAGGGATATTATATGTGTTTACTATGTATCAGTAATGTCAGTAACACAGGGTTATTATATGTTTTTACTATGTATCAGTAATGTCAGTAACACAGGGTTATTATATGTTACTATGTATCAGTAATGTCAGTAACACAGGGTTATTATATGTTACTATGTATCAGTAATGTCAGTAACACAGGGTTATTATATGTTTTTACTATGTATCAGTAATGTCAGTAACGCAGGGTTATTATATGTTTTTACTATGTATCAGTAATGTCAGTAACACAGGGTTATTATATGTTTTTACAATGTATCAGTAATGTCAGTAAGAAAGGGTTATTATATGTTACTATGTATCAGTAATGTCAGTAACACAGGGTTATTATATGTTACTATGTATCAGTAATGTCAGTAACACAGGGTTATTATATGTTACTATGTATCAGTAATGTCAGTAATGCAGGGTTATTATATGTTACTATGTATCAGTAATGTCAGTAACGCAGGGTTATTATATGTTACTATGTATCAGTAATGTCAGTAATGCAGGGTTATTATATGTTTTTACTATGTATCAGTAATGTCAGTAATGCAGGGTTATTATATGTTTTTACTATGTATCAGTAATGTCAGTAATGCAGGGTTATTATATGTTTTTACTATGTATCAGTAATGTCAGTAATGCAGGGTTATTATATGTTATTATGTATCAGTAATGTCAGTAATGCAGGGTTATTATATGTTACTATATATCAGTAATGTCAGTAATGCAGGGGTATTATATGTTACTATGTATCAGTAATGTCAGTAATGCAGGGTTATTATATGTTTTTACTATGTATCAGTAATGTCAGTAACACAGGGTTATTATATGTTTTTACTATGTATCAGTAATGTCAGTAACACAGGGTTATTATATGTTTTTACTATGTATCAGTAATGTCAGTAACACAGGGTTATTATATGTTTTTACTATGTATCAGTAATGTCAGTAATGCAGGGTTATTATATGTCTTTACTATGTATCAGTAATGTCAGTAACACAGGGTTATTATATGTTTTTACTATGTATCAGTAATGTCAATGTAATGCAGGGTTATTATATGTTTTACTATGTATCAGTAATGTCAGTAGCGCAGGGTTATTATATGTTACTATGTATCAGTAATGTCAGTAACACAGGGTTATTATATGTTTTTACTATGTATCAGTAATGTCAGTAACGCAGGGGTATTATATGTGTTTACTATATATCAGTAATGTCAGTAACATGGGGGTATTATATGTTACTATGTATCAGTAATGTCAGTAATGCATGGGGTATTATATGTTACAATGTATCAGTAATGTCAATGTAGCAGGGTTATTATATGTTTTACTATGTATCAGTAATGTCAGTAATGCAGGGTTATTATATGTTTTACTATGTATCAGTAATGTCAGTAACAGGGTTATTATATGTTTTACTATGTATCAGTAATGTCAATGCAGGTTATTATATGTTTTTACTATGTATCAGTAATGTCAGTAACACAGGGTTATTATATGTTTTACTATGTACATGAGGAAGTTGTAACATTGACTCAGGATATCCAGATTCACCAGCTGGACTGGAGAGTGCACCTGAAGTTGCCCTTTGGTCATGCCTGAATAGTAGGGTAAGCTGCTTAGTCGCTTGGTTGGTGAGGGGTGAATAAAGAGCCTTGCCATGCTGGGCAATCAGTGTCAGGGTATATTAGTTCTTGCTATTAGGTCTGAGCAAGTGCTGGGCTGTAAGATGCTTTCTGAGTGCTTAGGTTGAGAGTTAGACTAGTTTCAAGGGAAGAACTGAAGAAGAGACTTAGTGGAGCCGGGAATAATTTAACCATAGCTAACCGGCATTGCCCGGTGCGCAAAACCGTGCAAATGCAGTTTTTATAGTACAGAAATGAAAGAGATAGAAATTAGCCCAAAATGGCCAATAAACTACAAACCTCTGGGCTGGAACCACTCCTCCTGGGACAGATAGGTTGCTCAAAGCTCCCCTCTCTCACAGGTGAACAGAGAATCTTCCTTCTATCCAAGTAAGGTATGGGCAACTCAGAAACTACTATCACAGCCCTGAATTCAGCACAATTGTTACTGTGCTGAATTGTATAATATTACAATTATGTAATGTTACTTAGGTTATATGATATATAGAATATATGTGAAGTATAATGTTTGTTAATGCTAATTTGTTAATACAGTTTGATTACTTTTGTTTAATGTAAAATCTGCCTATGTCACAAGTGATAACTCAATAAAGGCATTAAAAAAAACTTTACTCCTCCATCCCTCTAACTTTCCACAATAAATGATTATGTCCATGTTACCTCTAATCCCTTTTGAGCATGTTTTGAGTGCCCTCTCCAAGGCCAAAACATTAGCCCCATGGGGTCTCAGTAATGTGCCAGGTTGCCTGTTTGTATTAGACACTGCCTCATAGACTGACAACTAAGCCTATTTAATCTCAGCATCTTCACTGGATTCATACCAGAGGTATAGTCAATGGCTGGAGTCATCCCTCTCCACAAGGGAGGACATGTTACTGACCGTGTAAACTGTAGACCAGCCTTATCTGTAAAGCAGCAGAACACATCATTATGTAACTTACTTGCAATGTAATCTACAAGCACTGGATCAAAGCAAGGCAGGTTTGTTAAAGGTAGATCCTCCCTCCTGAACTTGCTGGATTTCTTTGAACAGGTTACTAATGTATTAGAAACAGGCAAATTAGTTTATATTAAACGACCAGCAAAACCAGGATCCACTTCTCCTTGGAAGGCTGCTGCCGAGGCACTAGAGGTTGGATTAAATTTTACAGTGGTGGATCCTGGTTTTGCTGGTCGTTTATTTTACGTTTCATTTTTTTATTTGTTATATTTGTTGTGAAATTAGTTTATATTGCCTTCCTGGATCTGGACAAGGCCTCTGATGCCATACCACATTCTAGCATCATTAATAGGCAATCCAAAGTAAATGTAAACCTACTGAGTTACCCACTGGAGAGCAAACTGACTCACTGACAGAACCCAGTCTATAAGAGTGGCACACTACCATTGAAAAGAGCACTTACTCAGTGGTGTCCCCTAGGATGTATTTATTTCTCTGAGTTCAAGGCTGACACCAAGTGCCTTTTGCTGACAGCTTGTAGATAAGTGCAATCTTAGAATGGTCATAAACGTCTTATCTGACCTCTAGAGTTTCCAGGAGGGCCTAACATTCATCAAAAAATGGTGCCTAGACCATGGCCTTAAACTAAATACCACAGAATATAGAGTTGTGTCCTTCAACAAAACAAAATACCAATTCACCTAGCACTTAGGGAATACCCACTTGAAAATTAACTCAGTCGTCAGGGACTTGGGCACTTTTGCAGATACTGAACTATCCTCTGATCACCATGTATAGATGATCATTCTGAAATCCTTTTATTTGGCCAGACTGACCACTGGGGGTATATCTTCAAAGTCCAAGGAAGTTACCATCCTTCTCCATTCTTCAATCATTAGGTCCACGATAAAGTATAATGCCCTTTTGGCATGTAGTTTTCTAAGTGGATAACTGAGCTGGAGACACCAGGCATTTTAGAGACATAGACTACTTTTAGTTATACATACATATTGTAGATAGATTTTATAACTAGCTCTAGATTGTTATCCTTCTATTTTTGCATAGCTACAGTATTTATGGAGTTTATATCTATGCACATTACTTAGGTCTTGTACCAACAGTTTTGTATATAGTTTTTATATGCATTTACACACAGTATTTTATATGTGTCTTTTATATGCAGTTTTCTCTATATGTAGCCTTTTCCACATTTATACATTTATAAGTTTTATGTAGCTTTAATGCCTTAATTGACCTATGACATCAGTGATTGAGTCAATGGTTCCATCCATATATAAGCAATGGAGTGTTTTATTTTCTTGTCTGATGAAGCAATTAGTTTTCTTGGCGCTCACCACTATTCTTATTTTTTGTGTAATAAAAGGCTATTGTGTTGTACCTCGGTGTATTTTTGTTATATATATTTCCTCTGAAAGGCAATTTTGGGTACGTCCTCCACAAGCTTCACCATTTGCCTCAACATACTTACTCACTCTCTTTTTGTTTCTTACAGAGCCTTGAGAGAAGACCTCAGTCTGGCCTAAAGAACCTCAAAGAATCCAGTCCCATGTGATGTCTTGCACATTCACAAAACATCACTATCCTAAACACCTGCTCAAGAAACCTAAATTTCCACTGAAATATAAATAGGATCCTCTGATGAGATAGAGGTAGCTTCCAAAGAACCATCCATTTATGGAATAGACTTCTCTTGGATGTAAAACAGAGAGGATCCCTGACCCCCTTTAAGCATAATCTGGATGGATGCATGGCCATTTCTGCATAAACCCTAAGTCTGGCTCTTGAAACCCTCAATGAAAGATGTTAAAGTTGGGTATTAAATACATCCTGGGTCTGCATCTAAAGCTGCCATTAAAGTGAGTTGTAACTGGTTATTAATTATTCATGTTTGTGGGTATTCACAACTTAGGATTTTGTGGCTATGCTACAAATGTTCTTCTTGATCAATAGCCTAGTATTAAACAATGAAACCATGAACTTGTTAGCTATGTGAAAACATTCTTCCCAAATTAAACTTGAAACTTGCTACAACAAGATAAATTCGCCACAAACAGTTGCCACTCCACTCACTACTGTATCACCCTAAAACAGTTGCAATGGCTAGAACTCCCCACTATCTACTCCTCCTCCAGCTGACTACCACACATAAATTGATTTACAAGCGTCATGAATGCCCTGCTTTCAGTCCCCTACTAACTCTACAAAACCCCACCAGAACCCTACTATCTGAACACAAATATCTTCTCCAAATTCATAAACCCAAGCTACCTGCTGGCCAGCTATTAGACTCCTGGAGTATTGCCATCTGTTTGCAACAATGCCCCTCCAACTTTACAAGTGCACTCCACAATCATCGTCTCTCCAGATGGATATGTAACTGTGGTATTACACACTCTGACATCACCTAGCCCTATGGTCAGCCTTTTGGTATTATTGCATTACCAATTCCCTTCTTTTTGAGGGTTTTTTTTTTCTTTTCTTTTTTTCTTTCAGGTCTATGTCACATTATGTAATTCCTATGAAAACATGTAATTCCTGTGTAAATATCTGAAATTTGCATTTATGTTTTCATTTCAATTTTATGTAAGTCCTTTTGCAAATTTGTATTTACTCTAGAGCTTTTCTCCCTGGGCCTCCACTGAAAATGGGCTACAATGGCCCAGTGGACTTTCCTGGTAAACAAATGCCAATAAATAAAATTATTTATTACTAAGCTGGAATAATTATGATTAATGTTAGAACTCAGTTCTGGTTAGCATTAATTTTTAAAGAAAACAGCATTAATGAAGAGCATTGATCTTACTGTAAGTGTAACAATTAAGAAACAGAAACTTCTCCTTAACATTAACAATAACACAAGCAGCCATAAGCATAAGAAGAATTAGGAACAATGGCTGTAATGACTGGAAGTATTCACTTAATTATGACATTGTGAGAAGAACTGTCACAGTAGACAGCACACTGTGTGCTTGTGATCTGCTTGAAATTCATGTAAAGATGATAAAAATGGTGTTTACAAAATACACGGAGTAACATGTTAGCATTACAGGTGTGTCATACAGTGCTCACAACACCCAAAGCAAACTATGTATCTGCAGTAATGTCAGTAACACAGGGGTATTACATGTCCCCCTTTAAGTAGTATAGTACTAAGGAATGGTTCTACTGCAGTATTGACCATCATTATTGTTTAGAAAAGGTGTACTATGTATCAGTAATGTCAGTAACGCAGGGGTGTTATATAATACTATGTATCAGTAATGTCAGTAACGCAGGGGTATTATATGTTACTATGTATCAGTAATGTCAGTAACGCAGGGGTATTATATGTTACTATGTATCAGTAATGTCAGTAACACAGGGTTATTATATGTTTTTACTATGTATCAGTAATGTCAGTAACACAGGGTTATTATATGTTTTTACTATGTATCAGTAATGTCAGTAATGCAGGGTTATTATATGTTTTTACTATGTATCAGTAATGTCAGTAACACAGGGTTATTATATGTTTTTACTATGTATCAGTAATGTCAGTAATGCAGGGTTATTATATGTTTTACTATGTATCAGTAATGTCAGTAACACAGGGTTATTATATGTTTTACTATGTATCAGTAATGTCAGTAACGCAGGGTTATTATACGTTTTTACTATGTATCATTAATGTCAGTAACAGGGTTATTATATGTTTTACTATGTATCAGTAATGTCAGTAATGCAGGGTTATTATATGTTTTACTATGTATCAGTAATGTCAGTAATGCAGGGGTATTATGTGTTTTTACTATGTATCAGTAATGTCAGTAACACAGGGTATTATACGTTACTATGTATCAGTAATGTCAGTAACACAGGGTATTATATGTTACTATGTATCAGTAATGTCAGTAACACAGGGTTATTATATGTTTTTACTATGTATCAGTAATGTCAGTAACACAGGGTTATTATATGTTTTTACTATGTATCAGTAATGTCAGTAACACAGGGTTATTATATGTTTTTACTATGTATCAGTAATGTCAGTAACACAGGGTTATTATATGTTACTATGTATCAGTAATGTCAGTAACGCAGGGTTATTATATGTTTTTACTATGTATCAGTAATGTCAGTAATGCAGGGTTATTATATGTTTTTACTATGTATCAGTAATGTCAGTAACACAGGGTTATTATATGTTACTATGTATCAGTAATGTCAGTAACACAGGGTTATTATATGTTACTATGTATCAGTAATGTCAGTAACACAGGGTTATTATATGTTTTTACTATGTATCAGTAATGTCAGTAACACAGGGTTATTATATGTTTTTACTATGTATCAGTAATGTCAGTAACAGGGTTATTATATGTTTTACTATGTATCAGTAATGTCAGTAACACAGGGTTATTATATGTTTTACTATGTATCAGTAATGTCAGTAACGCAGGGTTATTATATGTTTTACTATGTATCAGTAATGTCAGTAACACAGGGTTATTATATGTTTTACTATGTATCAGTAATGTCAGTAACACAGGGTTATTATATGTTTTACTATGTATCAGTAATGTCAGTAACACAAGGTTATTATATGTTTTTACTATGGATCAGTAATGTCAGTAACACAGGGTTATTATATGTTTTACTATGTATCAGTAATGTCAGTAACACAGGGTTATTATATGTTTTACTATGTATCAGTAATGTCAGTAACACAGGGTTATTATATGTTTTACTATGTATCAGTAATGTCAGTAACACAGGGTTATTATATGTTTTACTATGTATCAGTAATGTCAGTAACACAGGGTTATTATATGTTTTACTATGTATCAGTAATGTCAGTAACACAGGGTTATTATATGTTTTACTATGTATCAGTAATGTCAGTAACAGGGTTATTATATGTTTTACTATGTATCAGTAATGTCAGTAACACAGGGTTATTATATGTTTTACTATGTATCAGTAATGTCAGTAACACAGGGTTATTATATGTTTTACTATGTATCAGTAATGTCAGTAACGAGGGTTATTATATCGTTTTACTATGTATCAGTAATGTCAGTAACGCAGGGGTATTATATGTTACTATGTATCAGTAATGTCAGTAACACAGGGTTATTATATGTTTTTACTATGTATCAGTAATGTCAGTAACACAGGGTTATTATATGTTTTTACTATGTATCAGTAATGTCAGTAACACAGGGTTATTATATGTTTTACTATGTATCAGTAATGTCAGTAACACAGGGTTATTATATGTTTTACTATGTATCAGTAATGTCAGTAACACAGGGTTATTATATGTTTTACTATGTATCAGTAATGTCAGTAACACAGGGTTATTATATGTTTTACTATGTATCAGTAATGTCAGTAACACAGGGTTATTATATGTTTTACTATGTATCAGTAATGTCAGTAACACAGGGTTATTATATGTTTTACTATGTATCAGTAATGTCAGTAACACAGGGTTATTATATGTTTTACTATGTATCAGTAATGTCAGTAACACAGGGTTATTATATGTTTTACTATGTATCAGTAATGTCAGTAACACAGGGTTATTATATGTTTTACTATGTATCAGTAATGTCAGTAACACAGGGTTATTATATGTTTTACTATGTATCAGTAATGTCAGTAACGCAGGGTTATTATATGTTTTACTATGTATCAGTAATGTCAGTAACACAGGGTTATTATATGTTTTACTATGTATCAGTAATGTCAGTAACAGGGTTATTATATGTTTTACTATGTATCAGTAATGTCAGTAACACAGGGTTATTATATGTTTTACTATGTATCAGTAATGTCAGTAACGCAGGGTTATTATATGTTTTACTATGTATCAGTAATGTCAGTAACACAGGGTTATTATATGTTTTACTATGTATCAGTAATGTCAGTAACAGGGTTATTATATGTTACTATGTATCAGTAATGTCAGTAACACAGGGTTATTATATGTTTTACTATGTATCAGTAATGTCAGTAACACAGGGTTATTATATGTTTTACTATGTATCAGTAATGTCAGTAACACAGGGTTATTATATGTTTTACTATGTATCAGTAATGTCAGTAACACAGGGTTATTATATGTTTTACTATGTATCAGTAATGTCAGTAACACAGGGTTATTATATGTTTTACTATGTATCAGTAATGTCAGTAATGCAGGGTTATTATATGTTTTACTATGTATCAGTAATGTCAGTAACAGGGTTATTATATGTTTTACTATGTATCAGTAATGTCAGTAACAGGGTTATTATATGTTTTACTATGTATCAGTAATGTCAGTAACACAGGGTTATTATATGTTTTTACTATGTATCAGTAATGTCAGTAACACAGGGTTATTATATGTTATTACTATGTATCAGTAATGTCAGTAACACAGGGTTATTATATGTTTTTACTATGTATCAGTAATGTCAGTAACACAGGGTTATTATATGTTTTACTATGTATCAGTAATGTCAGTAACACAGGGTTATTATATGTTTTTACTATGTATCAGTAATGTCAGTAACGCAGGGTTATTATATGTTTTACTATGTATCAGTAATGTCAGTAACACAGGGTTATTATATGTTACTATGTATCAGTAATGTCAGTAACACAGGGTTATTATATGTTTTTACTATGTATCAGTAATGTCAGTAACGCAGGGTTATTATATGTTTTTACTATGTATCAGTAATGTCAGTAACACAGGGTTATTATATGTTACTATGTATCAGTAATGTCAGTAACGCAGGGTTATTATATGTTTTAACTATGTATCAGTAATGTCAGTAACACAGGGTTATTATATGTTACTATGTATCAGTAATGTCAGTAATGCAGGGTTATTATATGTTACTATGTATCAGTAATGACAATAACACAGGGTTATTATATGTTACTATGTATCAGTAATGTCAGTAACGCAGGGTTATTATATGTTACTATGTATCAGTAATGTCAGTAATGCAGGGTTATTATATGTTACTATGTATCAGTAATGTCAGTAACGCAGGGTTATTCTATGTTTTTACTATGTATCAGTAATGTCAGTAACACAGGGTTATTATATGTTTTAACTATGTATCAGTAATGTCAGTAACACAGGGTTATTATATGTTTTTACTATGTATCAGTAATGTCAGCAACACAGGGTTATTATGTGTTTTAACTATGTATCAGTAATATCAGTAACACAGGGTTATTATATGTTACTATGTATCAGTAATGTCAGTAACACAGGGTTATTATATGTTTTACTATGTATCAGTAATGTCAGTAACACAGGGTTATTATATGTTTTACTATGTATCAGTAATGTCAGTAACACAGGGTTATTATATGTTTTACTATGTATCAGTAATGTCAGTAACGTAGGGTTATTATATGTTTTACTATGTATCAGTAATGTCAGTAACGCAGGGTTATTATACGTTTTTACTATGTATCATTAATGTCAGTAACACAGGGTTATTATATGTTTTTACTATGTATCAGTAATGTCAGTAACACAGGGTTATTATATGTGTTTACTATGTATCAGTAATGTCAGTAACACAGGGTTATTATATGTTTTTACTATGTATCAGTAATGTCAGTAACGCAGGGTTATTATATGTTTTTACTATGTATCAGTAATGTCAGTAACACAGGGTTATTATATGTTTTTACTATGTATCAGTAATGTCAGTAACACAGGGTTATTATATGTTTTTACTATGTATCAGTAATGTCAGTAACACAGGGTTATTATATGTTACTATGTATCAGTAATGTCAGTAACACAGGGTTATTATATGTTACTATGTATCAGTAATGTCAGTAACACAGGGTTATTATATGTTTTTACTATGTATCAGTAATGTCAGTAACACAGGGTTATTATATGTTTTTACTATGTATCAGTAATGTCAGTAACACAGGGTTATTATATGTTTTACTATGTATCAGTAATGTCAGTAACACAGGGTTATTATATGTTTTTACTATGTATCAGTAATGTCAGTAACGCAGGGTTATTATATGTTTTTACTATGTATCAGTAATGTCAGTAACACAGGGTTATTATATGTTTTAACTATGTATCAGTAATGTCAGTAACGCAGGGTTATTATATGTTTTTAGTATGTATCAGTAATGTCAGTAACACAAGGTTATTATGTTTTTACTATGTATCAGTAATGTCAGTAACACAGGGTTATTATATGTTTTTACTATGTATCAGTAATGTCAGTAACACAGGGTTATTATATGTTTTTACTATGTATCAGTAATGTCAGTAATGCAGGGTTATTATATGTTTTTACTATGTATCAATAATGTCAGTAACACAGGGTTATTATATGTTACTATGTTTCAGTAATGTCAGTAACGCAAAGGTATTATATGTACTATGTATCAGTAATGTCAGTAACACAGGCTTGTTATACGTTTTTACTATGAATCAGTAATGTCAGTAACGCAAGGTTATTATATGTTTTTACTATGTATCAGTAATGACAGTAACACAGGGTTATTATATGTTTTTACTATGTATCAGTAATGTCAGTAACACAGGGTTATTATATGTTTTACTATGTATCAGTAATGTCAGTAACACAGGGTTATTATATGTTTTACTATGTATCAGTAATGTCAGTAACACAGGGTTATTATATGTTTTACTATGTATCAGTAATGTCAGTAATGCAGGGGTATTATATGTTTTTCTATGTATCAGTAATGTCAGTAACACAGGGGTATTATATGTTACTATGTATCAGTAATGTCAGTAACACAGGGTTATTATATGTTACTATGTATCAGTAATGTCAGTAACACAGGGTTATTATATGTTACTATGTATCAGTAATGTCAGTAACACAGGGTTATTATATGTTACTATGTATCAGTAATGTCAGTAACGCAGGGTTATTATATGTTACTATGTATCAGTAATGTCAGTAACACAGGGTTATTATATGTTTTTACTATGTATCAGTAATGTCAGTAACGCAGGGGTATTATATGTTACTATGTATCAGTAATGTCAGTAACACAGGGTTATTATATGTTTTTACTATGTATCAGTAATGTCAGTAACACAGGGTTATTATATGTTTTTACTATGTATCAGTAATGTCAGTAATGCAGGGTTATTATATGTTACTATGTATCAGTAATGTCAGTAACACAGGGTTATTATATGTTTTTACTATGTATCAGTAATGTCAGTAACGCAGGGTTATTATATGTTTTACTATGTATCAGTAATGTCAGTAACACAGGGTTATTATATGTTACTATGTATCAGTAATGTCAGTAGCACAGGGTTATTATATGTTTTACTATGTATCAGTAATGTCAGTAACAGGGTTATTATATGTTTTACTATGTATCAGTAATGTCAGTAACACAGGGTTATTATATGTTTTACTATGTATCAGTAATGTCAGTAACACAGGGTTATTATATGTTTTACTATGTATCAGTAATGTCAGTAACACAGGGTTATTATATGTTTTTACTATGTATCAGTAATGTCAGTAACACAGGGTTATTATATGTTTTTACTATGTATCAGTAATGTCAGTAACACAGGGTTATTATATGTTACTATGTATCAGTAATGTCAGTAACACAGGGTTATTATATGTTACTATGTATCAGTAATGTCAGTAACGCAGGGTTATTATATGTTACTATGTATCAGTAATGTCAGTAACACAGGGTTATTATATGTTTTTACTATGTATCAGTAATGTCAGTAACGCAGGGTTATTATATGTTTTACTATGTATCAGTAATGTCAGTAACGCAGGGTTATTATATGTTTTTACTATGTATCAGTAATGTCAGTAACGCAGGGTTATTATATGTTACTATGTATCAGTAATGTCAGTAACACAGGGTTATTATATGTTTTTACTATGTATCAGTAATGTCAGTAACACAGGGTTATTATATGTTTCTACTATGTATCAGTAATGTCAGTAACACAGGGTTATTATATGTTTTACTATGTATCAGTAATGTCAGTAACACAGGGTTATTATATGTTTTACTATGTATCAGTAATGTCAGTAACACAGGGTTATTATATGTTTTTACTATGTATCAGTAATGTCAGTAACACAGGGTTATTATATGTTTTACTATGTATCAGTAATGTCAGTAACACAGGGTTATTATATGTTTTACTATGTATCAGTAATGTCAGTAACACAGGGTTATTATATGTTTTACTATGTATCAGTAATGTCAGTAACACAGGGTTATTATATGTTTTACTATGTATCAGTAATGTCAGTAACACAGGGTTATTATATGTTTTACTATGTATCAGTAATGTCAGTAACACAGGGTTATTATATGTTTTACTATGTATCAGTAATGTCAGTAACGCAGGGTTATTATATGTTTTACTATGTATCAGTAATGTCAGTAACACAGGGTTATTATATGTTTTACTATGTATCAGTAATGTCAGTAACACAGGGTTATTATATGTTTTACTATGTATCAGTAATGTCAGTAACGCAGGGTTATTATATGTTTTACTATGTATCAGTAATGTCAGTAACACAGGGTTATTATATGTTTTACTATGTATCAGTAATGTCAGTAACACAGGGTTATTATATGTTTTACTATGTATCAGTAATGTCAGTAACACAGGGTTATTATATGTTTTACTATGTATCAGTAATGTCAGTAACAGGGGTTATTATATGTTACTATGTATCAGTAATGTCAGTAACACAGGGTTATTATATGTTACTATGTATCAGTAATGTCAGTAACACAGGGTTATTATATGTTTTTACTATGTATCAGTAATGTCAGTAACACAGGGTTATTATATGTTTTTACTATGTATCAGTAATGTCAGTAACGCAGGGTTATTATATGTTACTATGTATCAGTAATGTCAGTAACACAGGGTTATTATATGTTTTTACTATGTATCAGTAATGTCAGTAACGCAGGGTTATTATATGTTTTTACTATGTATCAGTAATGTCAGTAACACAGGGTTATTATATGTTACTATGTATCAGTAATGTCAGTAACACAGGGTTATTATATGTTACTATGTATCAGTAATGTCAGTAACACAGGGTTATTATATGTTTTTACTATGTATCAGTAATGTCAGTAACACAGGGATATTATATGTGTTTACTATGTATCAGTAATGTCAGTAACACAGGGTTATTATATGTTTTTACTATGTATCAGTAATGTCAGTAACACAGGGTTATTATATGTTTTACTATGTATCAGTAATGTCAGTAACGCAGGGTTATTATATGTTTTACTATGTATCAGTAATGTCAGTAACACAGGGTTATTATATGTTTTACTATGTATCAGTAATGTCAGTAACACAGGGTTATTATATGTTTTACTATGTATCAGTAATGTCAGTAACACAGGGTTATTATATGTTTTACTATGTATCAGTAATGTCAGTAACACAGGGTTATTATATGTTTTACTATGTATCAGTAATGTCAGTAACACAGGGTTATTATATGTTTTTACTATGTATCAGTAATGTCAGTAACACAGGGTTATTATATGTTTTACTATGTATCAGTAATGTCAGTAACACAGGGTTATTATATGTTTTACTATGTATCAGTAATGTCAGTAACACAGGGTTATTATATGTTTTACTATGTATCAGTAATGTCAGTAACACAGGGTTATTATATGTTTTACTATGTATCAGTAATGTCAGTAACACAGGGTTATTATATGTTACTATGTATCAGTAAATTCAGTAACACAGGGTTATTATATGTTACTATGTATCAGTAATGTCAGTAACACAGGGTTATTATATGTTTTTACTATGTATCAGTAATGTCAGTAACACAGGGTTATTATATGTTTTTACTATGTATCAGTAATGTCAGTAACGCAGGGGTATTATATGTGTTTACCATATATCAGTAATGTCAGTAACATGGGGGTATTATATGTTACTATGTATCAGTAATGTCAGTAATGCATGGGGTATTATATGTTACAATGTATCAGTAATGTCAGTAACACAGGGTTATTATATGTAACTATGTATCAGTAATGTCAGTAACACAGGGGTATTATATGTTACTATGTATCAGTAATGTCAGTAACACAGGGATATTATATGTTTTTACTATGTATCAGTAATGTCAGTAACGCAGGGGTATAATATGTTTTTACTATGTATCAGTAATGTCAGTAACACAGGGTTATTATATGTTACTATGTATCAGTAATGTCAGTAACAATGCGTTATTATATGTTTTTACTATGTATCAGTAATGTCAGTAACGCAGGGGTATTATATGTTTTTACTATGTATCAGTAATGTCAGTAACACAGGGTTATTATATGTTACTATGTATCAGTAATGTCAGTAACGCAGGGGTATTATATGTTACTATGTATCAGTAATGTCAGTAACACAGGGTTATTATATGTTTTTACTATGTATCAGTAATGTCAGTAACACAGGGTTATTATATGTTTTTACTATGTATCAGTAATGTCAGTAACACAGGGTTATTATATGTTTTTACTATGTATCAGTAATGTCAGTAACGCAGGGTTATTATATGTTTTTACTATGTATCAGTAATGTCAGTAACACAGGGTTATTATATGTTTTTACTATGTATCAGTAATGTCAGTAACACAGGGTTATTATATGTTTTTACTATGTATCAGTAATGTCAGTAACACAGGGTTATTATATGTTTTTACTATGTATCAGTAATGTCAGTAACGCAGGGGTATTATATGTTACTATGTATCAGTAATGTCAGTAACACAGGGTTATTATATGTTTTTACTATGTATCAGTAATGTCAGTAACACAGGGTTATTATATGTTTTACTGTGTATCAGTAATGTCAGTAACGCAGGGTTATTATATGTCTTTACTATGTATCAGTAATGTCAGTAACACAGGGTTATTATATGTCTTTACTATGTATCAGTAATGTCAGTAACGCAGGGTTATTATATGTTTTACTATGTATCAGTAATGTCAGTAACACAGGGTTATTATATGTTTTACTATGTATCAGTAATGTCAGTAACACAGGGTTATTATATGTTTTACTATGTATCAGTAATGTCAGTAACACAGGGTTATTATATGTTTTACTATGTATCAGTAATGTCAGTAACACAGGGTTATTATATGTTTTACTATGTATCAGTAATGTCAGTAACAGGGTTATTATATGTTTTACTATGTATCAGTAATGTCAGTAACACAGGGTTATTATATGTTACTATGTATCAGTAATGTCAGTAACGCAGGGTTATTATATGTTACTATGTATCAGTAATGTCAGTAACACAGGGTTATTATATGTTACTATGTATCAGTAATGTCAGTAACACAGGGTTATTATATGTTACTATGTATCAGTAATGTCAGTAACGCAGGGTTATTATATGTTTTTACTATGTATCAGTAATGTCAGTAACACAGGGTTATTATATGTTTTTACTATGTATCAGTAATGTCAGTAACACAGGGTTATTATATGTTTTACTATGTATCAGTAATGTCAGTAACGCAGGGGTATTATATGTTTTACTATGTATCAGTAATGTCAGTAACACAGGGTTATTATATGTTTTACTATGTATCAGTAATGTCAGTAACACAGGGTTATTATATGTTTTACTATGTATCAGTAATGTCAGTAACACAGGGTTATTATATGTTTTTACTATGTATCAGTAATGTCAGTAACACAGGGTTATTATATGTTTTTATTATGTATCAGTAATGTCAGTAACGCAGGGTAATTATATGTTTTTACTATGCATCAGTAATGTCAGTAACGCCAGTAACACAGGGTTATTATATGTTACTATGTATCAGTACTGTCAGTAACGCAGGGTTATTATATGTTACTATGTATCAGTAATGACAGTAACACTGGGTTATTATATGTTACTATGTATCAGTAATGTCAGTAACGCAGGGTTATTATATGTTACTATGTATCAGTAATGTCAGTAACAGGGTTATTATATGTTTTACTATGTATCAGTAATGTCAGTAACACAGGGTTATTATATGTTTTACTATGTATCAGTAATGTCAGTAACACAGGGTTATTATATGTTTTACTATGTATCAGTAATGTCAGTAACACAGGGTTATTATATGTTTTTACTATGTATCAGTAATGTCAGTAACACAGGGTTATTATATGTTTTAACTATGTATCAGTAATGTCAGTAACACAGGGTTATTATATGTTTTCACTATGTATCAGTAATGTCAGCAACACAGGGTTATTATATGTTTTTACTATGTATCAGTAATGTCAGTAACGCAGGGTTATTATATGTTTTTACTATGTATCAGTAATGTCAGTAACACAGGGTTATTATATGTTTTAACTATGTATCAGTAATGTCAGTAACGCAGGGTTATTATATGTTTTTACTATGTATCAGTAATGTCAGTAACACAGGCTTGTTATACGTTTTTACTATGAATCAGTAATGTCAGTAACGCAAGGTTATTATATGTTTTTACTATGTATCAGTAATGTCAGTAACGCAGGGTTATTATATGTTTTTACTATGCATCAGTAATGTCAGTAACGCAGGGTATTATATGTTACTATGTATCAGTAATGTCAGTAACGCAGGGTTATTATATGTTACTATGTATCAGTAATGTCAGTAACACAGGGTTATTATATGTTACTATGTATCAGTAATGTCAGTAACACAGGGTTATTATATGTTACTATGTATCAGTAATGTCAGTAACACAGGGTTATTATATGTTTTTACTATGTATCAGTAATGTCAGTAACGCAGGGTTATTATATGTTTACTATGTATCAGTAATGTCAGTAACACAGGGTTATTATATGTTTTTACTATGTATCAGTAATGTCAGTAACACAGGGTTATTATATGTTTTTACTATGTATCAGTAATGTCAGTAACGCAGGGGTATTATATGTTTTACTATGTATCAGAAATGTCAGTAACTCAGGGTTATTGTTTGTTTTACTATGTATCAGTAATGTCAGTAACGCAGGGTTATTATATGTTTTACTATGTATCAGTAATGTCAGTAACGCAGGGTTATTATACGTTTTTACTATGTATCATTAATGTCAGTAACACAGGGTTATTATATGTTTTTACTATGTATCAGTAATGTCAGTAACGCAGGGTTATTATATGTTTTTACTATGTATCAGTAATGTCAGTAACAGGGTTATTATATGTTTTACTATGTATCAGTAATGTCAGTAACACAGGGTTATTATATGTTTTACTATGTATCAGTAATGTCAGTAACACAGGGTTATTATATGTTTTTACTATGTATCAGTAATGTCAGTAACGCAGGGTTATTATATGTTTTTACTATGTATCAGTAATGTCAGTAACACAGGGTTATTATATGTTTTACTATGTATCAGTAATGTCAGTAACACAGGGTTATTATATGTTTTACTATGTATCAGTAATGTCAGTAACACAGGGTTATTATATGTTTTACTATGTATCAGTAATGTCAGTAACACAGGGTTATTATATGTTTTACTATGTATCAGTAATGTCAGTAACGCACGGTTATTATATGTTTTACTATGTATCAGTAATGTCAGTAACACAGGGTTATTATATGTTTTTACTATGTATCAGTAATGTCAGTAACGCAGGGGTATTATATGTTACTATGTATCAGTAATGTCAGTAACACAGGGTTATTATATGTTTTTACTATGTATCAGTAATGTCAGTAACACAGGGTTATTATATGTTACTATGTATCAGTAATGTCAGTAACACAGGGTTATTATATGTTACTATGTATCAGTAATGTCAGTAACGCAGGGTTATTATATGTTTTTACTATGTATCAGTAATGTCAGTAACGCAGGGTTATTATATGTTACTATGTATCAGTAATGTCAGTAACACAGGGTTATTATATGTTACTATGTATCAGTAATGTCAGTAACACAGGGTTATTATATGTTACTATGTATCAGTAATGTCAGTAACGCAGGGTTATTATATGCTTTTCCTATGTATCAGTAATGTCAGTAATGCAGGGTTATTATATGTTACTATGTATCAGTAAAGTGAGTAACGCAGGGTTATTATATGTTACTATGTATCAGTAATGTCAGTAACACAGGGTTATTATATGTTTTTACTATGTATCAGTAATGTCAGTAACGCAGGGTTATTATATGTTTTTACTATGTATCAGTAATGTCAGTAACACAGGGTTATTATATGTTTTACTATGTATCAGTAATGTCAGTAACGCAGGGTTATTATATGTTTTACTATGTATCAGTAATGTCAGTAACGCAGGGTTATTATATGTTTTACTATGTATCAGTAATGTCAGTAACACAGGGTTATTATATGTTTTACTATGTATCAGTAATGTCAGTAACACAGGGTTATTATATGTTTTACTATGTATCAGTAATGTCAGTAACACAGGGTTATTATATGTTTTACTATGTATCAGTAATGTCAGTAACACAGGGTTATTATATGTTTTACTATGTATCAGTAATGTCAGTAACGCAGGGTTATTATATGTTTTTACTATGTATCAGTAATGTCAGTAACACAGGGTTATTATATGTTACTATCTATCAGTAATGTCAGCAACACAGGGTTATTATATGTTACTATGTATCAGTAATGTCAGTAACACAGGGTTATTATATGTTTTTACTATGTATCAGTAATGTCAGTAACGCAGGGTTATTATATGTTTTACTATGTATCAGTAATGTCAGTAACACAGGGTTATTATATGTTTTACTATGTATCAGTAATGTCAGTAACACAGGGTTATTATATGTTTTTACTATGTATCAGTAATGTCAGTAACGCAGGGTTATTATATGTTTTACTATGTATCAGTAATGTCAGTAATGCAGGGTTATTATATGTTTTACTATGTATCAGTAATGTCAGTAACACAGGGTTATTATATGTTTTACTATGTATCAGTAATGTCAGTAACACAGGGTTATTATATGTTTTACTATGTATCAGTAATGTCAGTAACACAGGGTTATTATATGTTTTACTATGTATCAGTAATGTCAGTAACGCAGGGTTATTATATGTTTTACTATGTATCAGTAATGTCAGTAACACAGGGTTATTATATGTTTTACTATGTATCAGTAATGTCAGTAACACAGGGTTATTATATGTTTTACTATGTATCAGTAATGTCAGTAACACAGGGTTATTATATGTTTTTACTATGTATCAGTAATGTCAGTAACTTAGGGTTATTATATGTTTTTACTATGTATCAGTAATGTCAGTAACGCAGGGGTATTATATGTTTTACTATGTATCAGTAATGTCAGTAACACAGGGTTATTATATGTTACTATGTATCAGTAATGTCAGTAACAATGGGTTATTACATGTTTTTACTATGTATCAGTAATGTCAGTAACGCAGGGGTATTATATGTTTTACTATGTATCAGTAATGTCAGTAACACAGGGTTATTATATGTTTTACTATGTATCAGTAATGTCAGTAACACAGGGTTATTATATGTTTTACTATGTATCAGTAATGTCAGTAACACAGGGTTATTATATGTTTTACTATGTATCAGTAATGTCAGTAACGCAGGGTTATTATATGTTTTACTATGTATCAGTAATGTCAGTAACACAGGGTTATTATATGTTTTACTATGTATCAGTAATGTCAGTAACACAGGGTTATTATATGTTTTACTATGTATCAGTAATGTCAGTAACACAGGGTTATTATATGTTTTACTATGTATCAGTAATGTCAGTAACGCAGGGTTATTATATGTTTTACTATGTATCAGTAATGTCAGTAACACAGGGTTATTATATGTTTTTACTATGTATCAGTAATGTCAGTAACACAGGGTTATTATATGTTTTTACTATGTATCAGTAATGTCAGTAACACAGGGTTATTATATGTTTTTACTATGTATCAGTAATGTCAGTAACGCAGGGTTATTAGATGTTTTTACTATGTATCAGTAATGTCAGTAACGCAGGGTTATTAGATGTTTTTACTATGTATCAGTAATGTCAGTAACACAGGGTTTTTATATTTTACTATGTATCAGTAATGTCAGTAATGCAGGGGTATTATATGTTACTATGTATCAGTAATGTCAGTAACACAGGGTTATTATATGTTTTTACTATGTATCAGTAATGTCAGTAACACAGGGTTATTATATGTTTTACTATGTATCAGTAATGTCAGTAACGCAGGGTTATTATATGTTTTACTATGTATCAGTAATGTCAGTAACACAGGGTTATTATATGTTTTACTATGTATCAGTAATGTCAGTAACGCAGGGTTATTATATGTTTTACTATGCATCAGTAATGTCAGTAACGCAGGGTTATTATATGTTTTACTATGTATCAGTAATGTCAGTAACACAGGGTTATTATATGTTTTACTATGTATCAGTAATGTCAGTAACACAGGGTTATTATATGTTTTACTATGTATCAGTAATGTCAGTAACGCAGGGTTATTATATGTTTTACTATGTATCAGTAATGTCAGTAATGCAGGGGTATTATATGTTTTTCTATGTATCAGTAATGTCAGTAACACAGGGGTATTATATGTTACTATGTATCAGTAATGTCAGTAACACAGGGTTATTATATGTTACTATGTATCAGTAATGTCAGTAACGCAGGGGTATTATATGTTACTATGTATCAGTAATGTCAGTAACACAGGGTTATTATATGTTACTATGTATCAGTAATGTCAGTAACACAGGGTTATTATATGTTTTACTATGTATCAGTAATGTCAGTAACGCAGGGTTATTATATGTTTTACTATGTATCAGTAATGTCAGTAACGCAGGGGTATTATATGTTACTATGTATCAGTAATGTCAGTAACACAGGGTTATTATATGTTTTTACTATGTATCAGTAATGTCAGTAACACAGGGTTATTATATGTTTTTACTATGTATCAGTAATGTCAGTAACACAGGGTTATTATATGTTACTATGTATCAGTAATGTCAGTAACAAGGCTTTATTATATGTTTTACTGTGTATCAGTAATGTCAGTAACGCAGGGTTATTATATGTCTTTACTATGTATCAGTAATGTCAGTAACACAGGGTTATTATATGTCTTTACTATGTATCAGTAATGTCAGTAATGCAGGGTTATTATATGTTATTATATGTTACTATGTATCAGTAATGTCAGTAACACAGGGTTATTATATGTTTTTACTATGTATCAGTAATGTCAGTAACGCAGGGTTATTATATGTTACTATGTATCAGTAATGTCAGTAACACAGGGTTATTATATGTTACTATGTATCAGTAATGTCAGTAACGCAGGGTTATTATATGTTACTATGTATCAGTAATGTCAGTAACACAGGGTTATTATATGTTACTATGTATCAGTAATGTCAGTAACGCAGGGGTATTATATGTTACTATGTATCAGTAATGTCAGTAACACAGGGTTATTATATGTTTTTACTATGTATCAGTAATGTCAGTAACACAGGGTTATTATATGTTACTATGTATCAGTAATGTCAGTAACACAGGGTTATTATATGTTTTACTATGTATCAGTAATGTCAGTAACGCAGGGTTATTATATGTTTTACTATGTATCAGTAATGTCAGTAACACAGGGTTATTATATGTTTTACTATGTATCAGTAATGTCAGTAACGCAGGGTTATTATATGTTTTTACTATGTATCAGTAATGTCAGTAACACAGGGTTATTATATGTTTTTACTATGTATCAGTAATGTCAGTAACACAGGGTTATTATATGTCTTTACTATGTATCAGTAATGTCAGTAACACAGGGTTATTATATGTTTTTACTATGTATCAGTAATGTCAGTAACGCAGGGTTATTATATGTTTTACTATGTATCAGTAATGTCAGTAACACAGGGTTATTATATGTTTTTACTATGTATCAGTAATGTCAGTAACGCAGGGTTATTATATGTTTTTACTATGTATCAGTAATGTCAGTAACACAGGGTTATTATATGTTTTTACTATGTATCAGTAATGTCAGTAACGCAGGGGTATTATATGTTACTATGTATCAGTAATGTCAGTAACGCAGGGTTATTATATGTTACTATGTATCAGTAATGTCAGTAACGCAGGGTTGCTATATGTTACTATGTATCAGTAATGTCAGTAACACAGGGTTATTATATGTTTTTACTATGTATCAGTAATGTCAGTAACGCAGGGTTATTATATGTTTTTACTATGTATCAGTAATGTCAGTAACACAGGGTTATTATATGTTACTATGTATCAGTAATGTCAGTAACACAGGGTTATTATATGTTACTATGTATCAGTAATGTCAGTAACACAGGGTTATTATATGTTACTATGTATCAGTAATGTCAGTAACACAGGGTTATTATATGTTTTTACTATGTATCAGTAATGTCAGTAACACAGGGTTATTATATGTTTTTACTATGTATCAGTAATGTCAGTAACGCAGGGTTATTATATGTTACTATGTATCAGTAATGTCAGTAACACAGGGTTATTATATGTTTTTACTATGTATCAGTAATGTCAGTAACGCAGGGTTATTATATGTTTTACTATGTATCAGTAATGTCAGTAACGCAGGGTTATTATATGTTTTTACTATGTATCAGTAATGTCAGTAACACAGGGTTATTATATGTTACTATGTATCAGTAATGTCAGTAACACAGGGTTATTATATGTTACTATGTATCAGTAATGTCAGTAACGCAGGGTTATTATATGTTACTATGTATCAGTAATGTCAGTAACACAGGGTTATTATATGTTTTTACTATGTATCAGTAATGTCAGTAACACAGGGTTATTATATGTTTTACTATGTATCAGTAATGTCAGTAACATAGGGTTATTATATGTTTTTACTATGTATCAGTAATGTCAGTAACGCAGGGTTATTATATGTTATTACTATGTATCAGTAATGTCAGTAACAAAGGGTTATTATATGTTACTATGTATCAGTAATGTCAGTAACACAGGGTTATTATATGTTACTATGTATCAGTAATGTCAGTAACGCAGGGTTATTATATGTTTTACTATGTATCAGTAATGTCAGTAACACAGGGTTATTATATGTTTCTACTATGTATCAGTAATGTCAGTAACACAGGGTTATTATATGTTTTACTATGTATCAGTAATGTCAGTAACGCAGGGTTATTATATGTTTTTACTATGTATCAGTAATGTCAGTAACACAGGGTTATTATATGTTTTACTATGTATCAGTAATGTCAGTAACACAGGGTTATTATATGTTTTACTATGTATCAGTAATGTCAGTAATGCAGGGTTATTATATGTCTTTACTATGTATCAGTAATGTCAGTAACACAGGGTTATTATATGTTTTTACTATGTATCAGTAATGTCAGTAACGCAGGGGTATTATATGTGTTTACTATATATCAGTAATGTCAGTAACATGGGGGTATTATATGTTACTATATATCAGTAATGTCAGTAATGCATGGGGTATTATATGTTACAATGTATCAGTAATGTCAGTAACACAGGGTTATTATATGTAACTATGTATCAGTAATGTCAGTAACACAGGGGTATTATATGTTACTATGTATCAGTAATGTCAGTAACACAGGGATATTATATGTTTTACTATGTATCAGTAATGTCAGTAACACAGGGTTATTATATGTTTTACTATGTATCAGTAATGTCAGTAACACAGGGTTATTATATGTTACTATGTATCAGTAATGTCAGTAACGCAGGGGTATTATATGTTACTATGTATCAGTAATGTCAGTAACACAGGGTTCTTATATGTTTTTACTATGTATCAGTAATGTCAGTAACGCATGGTTATTATATGTTTTTACTATGTATCAGTAATGTCAGTAATGCAGGGTTATTATATGTTTTACTATGTATCAGTAATGTCAGTAACGCAGGGTTATTATATGTTTTTACTATGTATCAGTAATGTCAGTAATGCAGGGTTATTATATGTATCAGTAATGTCAGTAACACAGGGTTATTATATGTTTTACTATGTATCAGTAATGTCAGTAACGCAGGGTTATTATATGTTGTTACTATGTATCAGTAATGTCAGTAACGCAGGGTTATTATATGTTACTATGTATCAGTAATGTCAGTAACACAGGGTTATTATATGTTACTATGTATCAGTAATGTCAGTAACACAGGGGTATTATATGTTACTATGTATCAGTAATGTCAGTAACACAGGGTTATTATATGTTTTACTATGTATCAGTAATGTCAGTAACACAGGGTTATTATATGTTTTACTATGTATCAGTAATGTCAGTAACACAGGGTTATTATATGTTTTTACTATGTATCAGTAATGTCAGTAACGCAGGGTTATTATATGTTACTATGTATCAGTAATGTCAGTAACACAGGGTTATTATATGTTTTTACTATGTATCAGTAATGTCAGTAACACAGGGTTATTATATGTTTTACTATGTATCAGTAATGTCAGTAACACAGGGTTATTATATGTTTTACTATGTATCAGTAATGTCAGTAACGCAGGGTTATTATATGTTACTATGTATCAGTAATGTCAGTAACACAGGGTTATTATATGTTACTATGTATCAGTAATGTCAGTAACGCAGGGTTATTATATGTTACTATGTATCAGTAATGTCAGTAACGCAGGGTTATTATATGTTACTATGTATCAGTAATGTCAGTAACACAGGGTTATTATATGTTTTTACTATGTATCAGTAATGTCAGTAACGCAGGGTTATTATATGTTACTATGTATCAGTAATGTCAGTAACGCAGGGTTATTATATGTTACTATGTATCAGTAATGTCAGTAACACAGGGTATTATATGTTACTATGTATCAGTATTGTCAGTAACACAGGGTTATTATATGTTACTATGTATCAGTAATGTCAGTAACACAGGGTTATTATATGTTACTATGTATCAGTAATGTCATTAACGCAGGGTTATTATATGTTTTTACTATGTATCAATAATGTCAGTAACTCAGGGTTATTATATGTTACTATGTATCAGTAATGTCAGTAACGCAGGGTTATTATATGCTTTTCCTATGTATCAGTAATGTCAGTAATGCAGGGTTATTATATGTTACTATGTATCAGTAATGTCAGTAACGCAGGGTTATTATATGTTACTATGTATCAGTAATGTCAGTAACACAGGGTTATTATATGTTTTACTATGTATCAGTAATGTCAGTAACACAGGGTTATTATATGTTTTACTATGTATCAGTAATGTCAGTAACGCAGGGTTATTATATGTTGTACTATGTATCAGTAATGTCAGTAACGCAGGGTTATTATATGTTTTACTATGTATCAGTAATGTCAGTAACACAGGGTTATTATATGTTTTTACTATGTATCAGTAATGTCAGTAACACAGGGTTATTATATGTTATTACTATGTATCAGTAATGTCAGTAACGCAGGGTTATTATATGTTTTACTATGTATCAGTAATGTCAGTAATTCAGGGTTATTATATGTTTTTACTATGGATCAGTAATGTCAGTAACACAGGGTTATTATATGTTTTTACTATGTATCAGTAATGTCAGTAACACAGGGTTATTATATGTTTTTACTATGTATCAGTAATGTCAGTAACGCAGGGTTATTATATGTTTTTCTATGTATCAGTAATGTCAGTAACACAGGGGTATTATATGTTACTATGTATCAGTAATGTCAGTAACACAGGGTTATTATATGTTTTACTATGTATCAGTAATGTCAGTAACACAGGGTTATTATATGTTTTACTATGTATCAGTAATGTCAGTAACACAGGGTTATTATATGTTTTACTATGTATCAGTAATGTCAGTAACACAGGGTTATTATATGTTTTACTATGTATCAGTAATGTCAGTAACGCAGGGTTATTATATGTTTTACTATGTATCAGTAATGTCAGTAACACAGGGTTATTATATGTTTTACTATGTATCAGTAATGTCAGTAACACAGGGTTATTATATGTTTTACTATGTATCAGTAATGTCAGTAACGCAGGGTTATTATATGTTTTACTATGTATCAGTAATGTCAGTAACGCAGGGTTATTATATGTTTTACTATGTATCAGTAATGTCAGTAACACAGGGTTATTATATGTTTTACTATGTATCAGTAATGTCAGTAACGCACGGTTATTATATGTTTTACTATGTATCAGTAATGTCAGTAACACAGGGTTATTATATGTTTTACTATGTATCAGTAATGTCAGTAACACAGGGTTATTATATGTTTTACTATGTATCAGTAATGTCAGTAACACAGGGTTATTATATGTTTTACTATGTATCAGTAATGCCAGTCACACAGTGTTTTTATATGTTTTCACTATGTATCAGTAATGTCAGTAACACAGGGTTATTATATGTTTTACTATGTATCAGTAATGTCAGTAACACAGGGTTATTATATGTTTTACTATGTATCAGTAATGTCAGTAACACAGGGTTATTATATGTTTTACTATGTATCAGTAATGTCAGTAACACAGGGTTATTATATGTTTTACTATGTATCAGTAATGTCAGTAACGCAGGGTTATTATATGTTTTACTATGTATCAGTAATGTCAGTAACACAGGGTTATTATATGTTTTACTATGTATCAGTAATGTCAGTAACACAGGGTTATTATATGTTTTACTATGTATCAGTAATGTCAGTAACACAGGGTTATTATATGTTTTACTATGTATCAGTAATGTCAGTAACACAGGGTTATTATATGTTTTACTATGTATCAGTAATGTCAGTAACGCAGGGTTATTATACGTTTTTACTATGTATCATTAATGTCAGTAACACAGGGTTATTATATGTTTTACTATGTATCAGTAATGTCAGTAACACAGGGTTATTATATGTTTTACTATGTATCAGTAATGTCAGTAACACAGGGTTATTATATGTTTTACTATGTATCAGTAATGTCAGTAACGAGGGTTATTATATGTTTTACTATGTATCAGTAATGTCAGTAACACAGGGTTATTATATGTTTTACTATGTATCAGTAATGTCAGTAACACAGGGTTATTATATGTTTTACTATGTATCAGTAATGTCAGTAACACAGGGTTATTATATGTTTTACTATGTATCAGTAATGTCAGTAACACAGGGTTATTATATGTTACTATGTATCAGTAATGTCAGTAACGCAGGGTTATTATATGTTTTACTATGTATCAGTAATGTCAGTAACGCAGGGTTATTATATGTTTTTACTATGTATCATTAATGTCAGTAACACAGGGTTATTATATGTTTCTATGTATCAGTAATGTCAGTAACACAGGGTTATTATATGTTTTTACTATGTATCAGTAATGTCAGTAACACAGGGTTATTATATGTTTTTACTATGTATCAGTAATGTCAGTAACACAGGGTTATTATATGTTTTTACTATGTATCAGTAATGTCAGTAACACAGGGTATTATATGTTACTATGTATCAGTAATGTCAGTAACACAGGGTTATTATATGTTTTTACTATGTATCAGTAATGTCAGTAACACAGGGTTATTATATGTTACTATGTATCAGTAATGTCAGTAACACAGGGTTATTATATGTTACTATGTATCAGTAATGTCAGTAACACAGGGCTATTATATGTTACTATGTATCAGTAATGTCAGTAACACGGTTATTATATGTTTTACTATGTATCAGTAATGTCAGTAACGCAGGGTTATTATATGTTTTTACTATCTATCAGTAGTATCGGTAACACAGGGTTATTATATGTTTTACTATGTATCAGTAATGTCAGTAACGCAGGGTTATTATATGTTTTTACTATGTATCAGTAATGTCAGTAACACAGGGATATTATATGTGTTTACTATGTATCAGTAATGTCAGTAACACAGGGTTATTATATGTTTTTACTATGTATCAGTAATGTCAGTAACACAGGGTTATTATATGTTTTACTATGTATCAGTAATGTCAGTAACACAGGGTTATTATATGTTTTTACTATGTATCAGTAATGTCAGTAACGCAGGGTTATTATATGTTTTTACTATGTATCAGTAATGTCAGTAACGCAGGGTTATTATATGTTTTACTATGTATCAGTAATGTCAGTAACACAGGGTTATTATATGTTTTTACTATGTATCAGTAATGTCAGTAACACAGGGTTATTATATGTTTTACTATGTATCAGTAATGTCAGTAACGCAGGGGTATTATATGTTACTATGTATCAGTAATGTCAGTAACACAGGGTTATTATATGTTTTTACTATGTATCAGTAATGTCAGTAACGCAGGGTTATTATATGTTTTTACTATGTATCAGTAATGTCAGTAACACAGGGTTATTATATGTTACTATGTATCAGTAATGTCAGTAACGCAGGGTTATTATATGTTACTATGTATCAGTAATGTCAGTAACGCAGGGTTATTATATGTTACTATGTATCAGTAATGTCAGTAACACAGGGTTATTATATGTTACTATGTATCAGTAATGTCAGTAACGCAGGGTTATTATATGTTTTACTATGTATCAGTAATGTCAGTAACGGGTTATTATATGTTTTTACTATGTATCAGTAATGTCAGTAACACAGGGTTATTAAATGTTTTTACTATATATCAGTAATGTCAGTAATGCAGGGGTATTATATGTTACTATGTATCAGTAATGTCAGTAACGCAGGGTTATTATATGTTTTTACTATGTATCAGTAATGTCAGTAACAATGGGTTATTATATGTTTTTACTATGTAACAGTAATGTCAGTAACACAGGGTTATTATATGTTTCTACTATGTATCAGTAATGTCAGTAACGCAGGGTTATTATATGTTTCTACTATGTATCAGTAATGTCAGTAACACAGGGTTATTATATGTTTTTACTATGTATCAGTAATGTCAGTAACGCAGGGTTATTATATGTTTTTACTATGTATCAGTAATGTCAGTAACACAGGGTTATTATATGTTACTATCTATCAGTAATGTCAGTAACGCAGGGTTATTATATGTTTTACTATGTATCAGTAATGTCAGTAACAGGGTTATTATATGTTTTACTATGTATCAGTAATGTCAGTAACACAGGGTTATTATATGTTTTACTATGTATCAGTAATGTCAGTAACACGGTTATTATATGTTTTTACTATGTATCAGTAATGTCAGTAACGCAGGGTTATTATATGTCTTTACTATGTATCAGTAATGTCAGTAACACAGGGTTATTATATGTCTTTACTATGTATCAGTAATGTCAGTAACGCAGGGTTATTATTATATGTTTTTACTATGTATCAGTAATGTCAGTAACACAGGGTTATTATATGTTTTTACTATGTATCAGTAATGTCAGTAACGCAGGGTTATTATATGTTTTTACTATGTATCAGTAATGTCAGTAACGCAGGGTTATTATATGTTTTTACTATGTATCAGTAATGTCAGTAACACAGGGTTATTATATGTTTTACTATGTATCAGTAATGTCAGTAACACAGGGTTATTATATGTTTTTACTATGTATCAGTAATGTCAGTAACACAGGGTTATTATATGTTACTATGTATCAGTAATGTCAGTAACGCAGGGGTATTATATGTTACTATGTATCAGTAATGTCAGTAACACAGGGTTATTATATGTTTTTACTATGTATCAGTAATGTCAGTAACGCAGGGTTATTATATGTTTTACTATGTATCAGTAATGTCAGTAACACAGGGTTATTATATGTGTTTACTATGTATCAGTAATGTCAGTAACACAGGGTTATTATATGTTTTTACTATGTATCAGTAATGTCAGTAACACAGGGTTATTATATGTTACTATGTATCAGTAATGTCAGTAACACAGGGTTATTATATGTTTTACTATGTATCAGTAATGTCAGTAACACAGGGTTATTATATGTTTTACTATGTATCAGTAATGTCAGTAACACAGGGTTATTATATGTTTTACTATGTATCAGTAATGTCAGTAACAATGGGTTATTATATGTTTTTACTATGTATCAGTAATGTCAGTAACGCAGGGTTATTATATGTTTTTACTATGTATCAGTAATGTCAGTAACACAGGGTTATTATATGTTACTATGTATCAGTAATGTCAGTTAGGGATATTATATGTTTTTACTATGTATCAGTAATGTCAGTAACACAGGGTTATTATATGTTTTTACTATGTATCAGTAATGTCAGTAACGCAGGGTTATTATATGTTTTACTATGTATCAGTAATGTCAGTAACGCAGGGTTATTATATGTTTTTACTATGTATCAGTAATGTCAGTAACACAGGGTTATTATATGTTACTATGTATCAGTAATGTCAGTAACGCAGGGTTATTATATGTTTTTACTATGTATCAGTAATGTCAGTAACACAGGGTTATTATATGTTACTATGTATCAGTAATGTCAGTAACGCAGGGTTATTATATGTTACTATGTATCAGTAATGTCAGTAACACAGGGTTATTATATGTTACTATGTATCAGTAATGTCAGTAACGCAGGGTTATTATATGTTACTATGTATCAGTAATGTCAGTAACGCAGGGTTATTATATGTTTTTACTATGTATCAGTAATGTCAGTAACGCAGGGTTATTATATGTTTTTACTATGTATCAGTAATGTCAGTAACACAGGGTTATTATATGTTTTTACTATGTATCAGTAATGTCAGTAACGCAGGGTTATTATATGTTTTACTATGTATCAGTAATGTCAGTAACACAGGGTTATTATATGTTACTATGTATCAGTAATGTCAGTAACGCAGGGTTATTATATGTTACTATGTATCAGTAATGTCAGTAACACAGGGTTATTATATGTTACTATGTATCAGTAATGTCAGTAACACAGGGTTATTATATGTTTTTACTATGTATCAGTAATGTCAGTAACACAGGGATATTATATGTGTTTACTATGTATCAGTAATGTCAGTAACACAGGGTTATTATATGTTTTTACTATGTATCAGTAATGTCAGTAACACAGGGATATTATATGTCTTTACTATGTATCAGTAATGTCAGTAACACAGGGTTATTATATGTTTTTACTATGTATCAGTAATGTCAGTAACACAGGGTTATTATATGTTTTACTATGTATCAGTAATGTCAGTAACACAGGGTTATTATATGTTTTTACTATGTATCAGTAATGTCAGTAACACAGGGTTATTATATGTTTTTACTATGTATCAGTAATGTCAGTAACGTAGGGTTATTATATGTTTTACTATGTATCAGTAATGTCAGTAACGCAGGGTTATTATATGTTTTTACTATGTATCAGTAATGTCAGTAACGCAGGGTTATTATATGTTTTACTATGTATCAGTAATGTCAGTAACGCAGGGTTATTATATGTTTTACTATGTATCAGTAATGTCAGTAACACAGGGTTATTATATGTTTTTACTATGTATCAGTAATGTCAGTAACGCAGGGTTATTATATGTTACTATGTATCAGTAATGTCAGTAACGCAAGTTATTATAAGATTACTATGTATCTGTAAAGTCAGTAATGCAGGGTTATTATATGTTACTATGTATCAGTAATGTCAGTAACGCAGGGTTATTATATGTTTTTACTATGTATCAGTAATGTCAGTAACACAGGGTTATTATATGTTTTACTATGTATCAGTAATGTCAGTAACACAGGGTTATTATATGTTTTTACTATGTATCAGTAATGTCAGTAACACAGGGATATTATATGTGTTTACTATGTATCAGTAATGTCAGTAACACAGGGTTATTATATGTTTTTACTATGTATCAGTAATGTCAGTAACAATGGGTTATTATATGTTTTTACTATGTATCAGTAATGTCAGTAACACAGGGATATTATATGTGTTTACTATGTATCAGTAATGTCAGTAACACAGGGTTATTATATGTTTTTACTATGTATCAGTAATGTCAGTAACACAGGGTTATTATATGTTTTTACTATGTATCAGTAATGTCAGTAACGCAGGGTTATTATATGTTTTTACTATGTATCAGTAATGTCAGTAACACAGGGTTATTATATGTTTTTACTATGTATCAGTAATGTCAGTAACACAGGGTTATTATATGTTTTTACTATGTATCAGCAATGTCAGTAACACAGGGTTATTATATGTTTTTTTATCATCATGGGTTTTTATCATCATTAACCCAGAGGTGATCTCTGCCTGACATACAAGGCCATGTCCAGCCCAGAATTGGTGGACATGCTCCACCTAAAGAAAACCATATCCCCTCAAGCCACCCGGTCCATGGATCTAATCCTCACCACAACAATAAATAGGACGTGCTGGAGGGATAGATTCCTGTCCCAGAGACTTCCCATGCTCTGGAACAAGATTCAAATCTACATTAGGCAGAGCTCCTCGCTAACCCTCTTCAAGAGAAACCTTGACGAGTGGATGGGAAACAGAACGTTTACCCCAGAGATCACTTCAATGGCTCTGCTTGACAGAGGCACAGGGAACTAATCTAAGGGTCCAGCAAAAGCCAACACATTCCAACTAGGCTTATAAATGCCTTCGGGCAGATAGCCTAGTACCTACCTATGAACCTGCTGATAGTAACCTGGGAGCACTTAATGTTTCAACACCAAACTCAAGAACAGCTTGGGGAGTACATATGGGGAGGGTGGGGCTGTGTAGTCTGAGCAGACCCTGATTAACATCCTAAGGCAGTTTCTATGGCCTGTGACCTAGCAGTACTAAGTATATGGAATGCAGTATATGTAGCAACCCCTGCTAAGGATCAAAGATGAGAAAAGGTATCAGGTTAACAAAAAAGGCCTTCCATGCAATGTTACTGAGCAGTAACCCCAAATTTGACTGATATGTACCAACAAGCCAGGAAGGCTGGAGCTGTGACACTTAAAGCGAAGACTGAAGTGCGGGAATATCTAGTGAAGCCATAGAGAATGACCTTCTGATGGTCTTCAGCTCTCTTTGAAAAGAGGAAGGAATGCTGTAACTCTTGAATTCAAGAGCTATACCCTTCTATTGTCTGGCAGAGTCAGAAACACATTGTAGGACCTTCACTTTTCAGGTGAGAATGTTGTGCCAATTGTTTATAAAGGCACATACTACATGGGGTATTATACTCAATTATTGACCTAATAGGTGCTGAGTACAGTGAAACAAATACATCCATGGATCTGGATGCCATACCTTTAAATACAAGCCGTTAGGTGGAAAGAAAAAACTTCTTTACAATAGAGGATACATGTTAATCAAAGGACAGTTCTTTGTCTTTGTTGGTTCCAAGCTCTCTAGGATCAATTGTTATGGGGGTGGTGTTAGTGTTAAAGTTACAGGGGATTTCATGCTTGCCAAAGTATATAATTATACATTGCTTGGCATTTAGTTTTAGTGAATGGTTTTGAGACTAACTATTTGTTTGGGGCAAGCCCTCTTGTATGATCCTGGTGTCCTCTGGGGAGTTTATAATGGTGCAGTTTGCAGTCTTCTGCACACTTGGTCAGCCACAAGTCCTTAATAGTATCTTTGACTTACGAGAAGGAAATGGCAAAGATGAGTGGCCCAAGGCCTGAAACTTTGGGGTACACCATTAGTGATTCATGTTTTGGAGAGGTAGTGCTGCCCCTTTCCTTACTGGATTTTACTTATAAGACAGTTTGCTATCCAACAAGTTACACAGGGTTAATGATGCATATAGGTATGGAGTGCTTGTAGCATGCAAAGTGTTTTATTAAGGCACCTGGCATCGAGCAACAATACCTTAATGTTGTCACTATTCTTTTTATTTATGCTGCATACTTTAGGAGACTGACTTTGGCTAAAAAGGTGTATGAGGGAGGACAAGGTTTTAGTGAATATATGGATCCATTAGGGGGAGAGGTGCAGCCATCTCTAGCAAACAGTATTGTCTACCTTCTCTTTCCAGGCTGATATATATTTTACCCCCTTTGAATGACACCATAAGCCAATGCAAGCCAATTGTTGATGTCAAAAATATTTTGTTCAAATTGATATAACATTGTTAGTGATGGTATTATATTGCTCAAGGCTAGGTTCTTACCTGCCTCAGACACGTACCCAAGAGCTCTATCATGTCTCTCTCTCTCTTTTCATATACTGCAGGGAGGTGTGCCTCAAGTCATTTACATCCACACGTACAATGACAGTGCCATATGTGTACTAACAGTGCAAGGATATGAGTGCTTGGACAGTCCTGCAGATATGGGCTCCTGAAAAGCAACTCCTCATGACCGTCTCCTTGAACAACTTGGTGAGTGTCACATTGCTTTACAGGCTTTTCACTTGAGACAGTATGACTTGGACCTGTGTTTCATGGTGGCCAGTAACTGTTTTGTGTGTTTGTGAGGCTGCTGAGGGTATTTGTTTCTTAGGCTAGATTTTGTAGGCCTACGTGGCTTAGGTAGCTCAATTTCAGGAGTATCAGCACATGTATTTCTGAGTTTGGTAAGAGCTGTGTCTGATTGTTAATGTGGTATTGTGTGGTACTCACAACATGTTTGTTATTAAGGGTAGCTACATGTGAGATCCTTGCTTCTATTACCGTTGTATAACCACATCTATCACACTGTATTTAAGTAATAGCTGGTTGTCAGTAAACTTGAGACAACTACTACATTGTCTTGGGATGCCCATTTAAACCAAGATGGCTACAGTGATAGCTAGAAAATGCAGATCTGTGGTTCCAATTGCTGAAGGGGGCAGCAGAGGTTAGGAGTCAATTCACTGAAGTGCTATCTATCTAAAATGAACAATTTAGGTCTCCACATAAAGAAATAAATTACAGCTTTACACACACTAAGCACTTTTTATGCAAGTCCTGACTAGGAATTTGCAGGGTAGGTAACATAGTGAAAGTTATGGATGTAAGTGCTGCATCTGTACAGTGCACACCATTGCATGTGGCTCTGCGATGAACAGACGGCAACACAAAGTAACATAAAAAAAGTTAAATATATTCATATGAACCCACTAACCAGTAGCAAAGTAGCACCCTTCAAGGTGTTACAGCAATCAGAGGCCTAGCATTGGCACAGTTCCTTCTCTACTCTTACTAGAATAACACAGAAAAGCTAATATAACTAAAGAGCAGTGCAGATTCCTTCCTGCTCGTGGAACAAGGCATCCATGTACAGATATTGGATGGGTCACGGCAGTTTTTGTGGCCATGGAGAAGGCATATGATTGGCTCCCATGTTTGAGGAGAGAGAGTTGTGCCTGCATTCTTAACATTACATCAGATATTACCACAGTAGACAATGCAAAGTTCTATGCCAAGGACGATTCTTGTTTTACTGCTGTTTGTGATTTTCACAGATGAGTATCAGGGCAGAAGCAGAGGCTGTGGAGAGTATCCCGTTTGAATGCACACAGATTGTATCTTTGTGGTCAGAAGACCGAAACAGTGCATTGGAACATTTCAATGTTTTGTGTCAAATGGCTGGGATGAAAATCAGATTATGGAAATCAGAGGTCATGGTTTTCTTCTTCAAATTACTGGACTGTTTTCAGCATGTCAGAAAAGGACAGCACAATGTGGGTCCTGTTCACAAGTGAGGGTAGGTGGAACTGACAGACTGAGCAGAGGTTACATACAGCAGTGATTTCTGCAGATGTTAGATGTCACAGTTGTGACAAAGTGAGACTGAGCAGAGGGCACATACAGCAGTGACTTCTTCAAATACCAGATGTCACAGTTGTGACACAGTGAGACTGGACAGAGGGTACATACAACAGTGACTTCTGCAGACATTAGATGTCACAGTTGTGACAAAGTGAGACTGACCAGCGGATACATACAGCAGTGACTTCTGCAGATATTAGATATCACAGTTGTGACAAAGTGAAACTGAGCAGAGGGTACATACAGCAGTGACTTCTGCAAATGCCAGATGTCCCAGTTGTGACACAGTGAGACTGGACAGAGGGTACATACAGCAGTGACTTCTGCAGACGTTAGATGTCACAGTTGTGACAAAGTGAGACAGAGCAGAGGGTACATACAGCAGTGACTTCTGCAAATGCCAGATGTCACAGTTGTGACACAGTGAGACTGGACAGAGGGTACATACAGCAGTGACTTCTGCAGACGTTAGATGTCACAGTTGTGACAAAGTGAGACTGACCAGCGGATACATACAGCAGTGACTTCTGCAGATATTAGATATCACAGTTGTGACAAAGTGAAACTGAGCAGGGGGTACATACAGCAGTGACTTCTGCAAATGCCAGATGTCACAGTTGTGACACAGTGAGACTGGACAGACGGTACATACAGCAGTGACTTCTGCGGACGTTAGATGTCACAGTTGTGACAAAGTGAGATGGAGCAGAGGGTACATACAGCAGTGACTTCTGCAGATGGTAGATGTCACAGTTGTGACAAAATGAGGCTGAGTGGAGGGTATATTCAGCAGTGACTTCTGCAAACGTGACATGTCACAGCTGTGACAAAGTGAGACTGAGCAGAGTGTACATACAGCAGTGACTTCTGCAAACGTGAGATGTCACAGCTATGACAAAGTGAGACTGAACAGAGAGTACATACAGCAGTGACTTCCCCAGATGTTAGATGTCAAAGTTGTGACACAATGAGACTGAGCAGAGGGTACAGCAGTGACTTCTGCAGATATGAGATGTCACAGTTGTGACAAAGTGAGACTGAGCGAGCATTACATACAGCAGTGATTTCTGCAGATGTTAGATGTCACAGTTGTGACAAAGTGAGACTGAGCAGAGGGTACATACAGCAGTGATTTCTGCAGACGTAAGACATCACAGTTGTGACAAAGTGAGACTGAGCAGAGGGTACCACAGTGACTTCTGCAGACATTAGATGTCACAGTTGTGACAGTGAGACTGAGCAGAGGGTACATACAGCAGTGATTTCTGCAGATGATAGATGTCACAGTTGTGACAAAGTGAGACTGAGCAGAGGGTACAGCAGTTACTTCTGCAGATGTTAGATGTCACAGATATGACAAAGTGAGACTGAGCAGCGGGTACATATAGCAGTGACTTCTGCAAACGTGAGATGCCACAGCTGTGACAAAGTGAGGCTGAACAGAGGGTACATACAGCAGTGACTTCTGCAAATGCCAGATGTCACAGTTGTGACACAGTGAGACTGGACAGAGGGTACATACAGCAGTGACTTCTGCAGATGTTAGATGTCACAGTTGTGATAAAGTGAGAATGAGCAGAGGGTACATACAGCAGTGACTTCTGCAGACGTTAGATGTCACAGTAGTGACAAAGTGAGACTGAGCAGAGGGTACACACAGCAGTGACTTCTGCAGATGTTAGATGTCACAGTTGTGACAAAGTGAGACTGAGCAGAGGGTGCATATAGTAGTGACTTTTCCAGATGTTAGATGTCACAGTTGTGACAAAGTGAGACTGAGCGGAGGGTACATACAGCAGTGACTTCTTCAAATGTGAGATGTCACAGCTGTGACAAAATGAGACTGAGCAGAGCATACATACAGCAGTGACTTCTCTAGATGTTAGATGTCACAGTTGTGACAAAGTGAGACTGAGCAGAGGGTACAGCAGTGACTTCTGCAGATATTAGATGTCAGAGTTGTGACAAAGTGAGACTGAGTGGAGGTTACATACAGCAGTGATTTCTGCAGATGTTAGATGTCACAGTTGTGACAAAGTGAGACTGAGCAGAGGGTACAGCAGTGACTTCTGCAGATGTTAGAGGTCACAGTTGTGACACAGTGAGGCTGACCAGAGGGTACATACAGCAGTGACTTCTGCAGGTGTTGGATGTCACATCTGTGACAAAGTGAAAGTTGGGTCTAAGGATGAAGCACTCACCTGACCAGTCAGTCTTATTCCCCTCCTTCCTTGTGGTTAGTAACAGAAAGGATGAGATCATAGATATGAGAGGGCAAATTAAGGGGTTCTTCAAGACAATTGGTGATCTGGGAGGATCCCCAAATACAGCTTTTATTTTGTGCTGAGAGGAGTCAGTTAAAGTGTTTTGGTAACATTGTGATGCTGCCCACTGACTGACTTCCACTGGAGATATACCAGACCCAGACTACTGAAATAATATGCTTTGACCATCTAAACACTTGTTGGAGGGTCTGCAGCTTTCAGCTTGCCTCCAAATGCCTTTGGATTCCACAGGATGATTTACAGAATGTTGCTGAGGATAAGGAATTCCAGTCTACACTGTTTAGTTTGTCACCACATCTCCCTTTGGAGAAGAACGCATGGCTGGTTTATGAAATGTAACCAAATGCACAAGAAACATTACAACGTAATGATATATCAGCATGCAAAGCTTTCTGCAGTAAATAAAATACCTGCTTCTCAGGGATACAATTCACAAAGTTTCTGAGTGAAAATTCTCTTGCAGTTTATTTTTAATTAATATCAGTGGAAAATATTTCAGTTAATGAACCAAGTATCAGCTTGATTAAACTTTAGCGTACAAGTGAGGTAACTTTGTCCGTTTTTTAGTTTTAAAGCAAGACTGAAATGTCAGGTAAATAGAAAGGAAGATTTACATGTCCCTACTTTCCTGCACATTGCAGGTTTTTATGTATTTATCATTTGCAGGTTTCCTGTAGGAACAGGCACTCATAATCCTATAATGACCACAGTGGGATTATTCGCTTGAATGAAACTCTGGTTTCTGTGTGAGGACTATCATAATCAATATGTTATGCAATGTTCTTGCTGTTTAGAATTTTTAGTGTGTATATATTTCTTTTTCATGCTCTTTAGATGCCCCTCAGACACTGATCTGTCATTACAAAAGGGAGGAAATGAACAAAATTAATAAAATAAACACATCCAAATATCTCATAAAATCTACAGCAGTGAGTAATGATTCTGTCTGCAAAGAGCAGAGCAATATCATACTGAAATATGCAAGGATGGAAAAGTGCTATAGTCCCTCAGATACTTAGGAAGTACTTCCAAGACATAGCAGCATATATATTTAATGAAATGTTCAGTGTCTAAACTAAGTGAAAAAAATATTTTTCTTAAACTGTGAGTTGAAACAAAACCACTTTTGAAAACTGGAGAAATGCAGCAGTATTTCAAATTTTGAACTGGAAGATAACTTATGAAATTAAATTAGTGTTTCCTAGTATAATATTACTCTGAACATTGATTTGATCAGTAAGAAATTCCTACCTGCACCTGAATTAAGGTGGAATTGGAAGGAAAACAATAAATGAGGAAACCTGCTTTGCTTTTCCTATTAAATTTTCTCCCCTGCAGCCTGCTGAACATAGGTTCATAGGTAGGTAATAGGTTATTGGCCCTAGGACCTACATAAGCCTAGCCAAAAAGGTACCCTGGCTTTCACCATCACTCCTCACACCTCTAATAGCCATCATGTAGGCATCCATTAGGGGTTTTGTGGTTAAATCCATATTGTCACTTCATAGTGGCAAGCAAAGACACCTGTATCACTATGAGAATATTCCCTCCCCTCCCCTGATGTGTGTGTGTGTGTGTGTGTGTGTGTGTGTGTGTGTGTGTGTGTGTGTGTGTGTGTGTGTGTGTGTGTGTGTGTGTGTGTGTGTGTGTGTGTACTCCCACATACAAACCTATGAAGTCTACTGAAACCGACGTGGATCCCAAAGTCTAAGTCTCTCTGGTCCTAGGTCCAAGGTCCATTGTTGATATTCAAATCTCCAATAGCATGGCAGCACTTTGGCCAAGTAGGCCCATCATTTCTCTCATTAGGTCTGCATGAGCCTGTGAAACTCATTCATTTACACCCTGCCTGGTTCTTCCACTGTCAAAGCATTTAGTTAAACTCAGGTCACCTGGGTCATAATAAGGGCTTCACCTCGCTTTGTCATGGAATTGGGTGAAGTAATCAGTCTGTGTATACAAGGACGTGCAGCTATTGGTCATCATGTGTGTGTTGAGCTTTTGGGTGAAGTAAGCAGTCTGTGTATACAAGCATGGGCAGCTGCTGGGCACCATGTGTGTGTTGAATGTTTGGGTGAAATAAGCGGTCTGTGTGCACAACCATATGCAGCTGCTAGTCACCATGTGTGTGTTGAAGTTTTGGATGAAGTAAGCACTATGTGTATACAAGCACAGGCAGCTACTGGTCACCATGTGTGTGTTGATGTTTTGTGAAGTAAGCAGTCTGTCTATACAAGGACATGCAGCTACTGGTCAGCATGTGTGTGCTGAAGTTTTGGGTGAAGTAAGTAGTCTGTGTATACAAGCATGGGCAGCTACTGGGCACCATGTGTGTATTGAACTTTTGGATGAAGTAAGCAGTCTGTGTATAAAAGCACGGGCTGCTGCTGGGCACCATGTGTGTGTTGAAGTTTTGGGTGAAGTAAGCAGTCTGTGTATACAAGCACGGGCAGCTGCTGGGCACCATGTGTGTGTTGAAGTTTAGGGTGAAGTAAGCAGTCTGTGTATACAAGCATGGGCGGCTACTGGGCACCATGTGTGTGTTGAAGTTTTGGGTGAAGTAAGCAGTCAGTATATACAAGGATGGGCAGCTGCTATGCACCATGTGTGTGTTGAAGTTGTGGGTGAAGTAAACAGTCTGTGTATACAGGCACGGGCAGCTGCTCATCAGCATGTGTGTGTGTTGATGTTTTGGGTGAAGTAAACAGTCTGTGTATACTAGGACATGCAGCTACTGGTCAGCATGTGTGTGTTGATGTTTTGGGTGAAGTAAACAGTCTCTGTAAACAAGCATGGGTTGCTACTGGACACTATGTGTGTGTTGAAATTTTGTGAAGTAAGCAGTCTATGTATACAAGCATGGGCAGCTGCTGGGACCATGTGTGTGTTGAAGTTTTGGGTGATGTAAGCACTCTGTGTGTACAAGCACGTGCAGCTGCTGGTCACCATGTGTGTGTTGAAGTTTTGAGTGAAGTAAGCAGTCTGTGTATACAAGAATGTGCAGCTGCTGGGCTCCATGTGTGTGTTGAAGTTGTGAGTGAAGTAAGCAGTCTGTGTATACAAGAACGTGCAGCTGCTGGACACCATGTCTGTTGAAGTTGAGTAAGCAGTCTGTGTATACAAGCACGTGCAGCTGCTAGTCACCATGTGTGTGCTGATGTTTTGGGTGAAGTAAGCAGTCTGTGTACACAAGCACGGGCAGCTGCTGGGCACAATGTGTGTTGAAGTTGTGAGTGAATTAAGCAGTCTGTGTATACAAGAACGTGCAGCTGCTGGACACCATGTCTGTTGAAGTTGAATAAGCAGTCTGTGTATACAAGCACGTGCAGCTGCTAGTCACCATGTGTGTGTTGATGTTTTGGGTGAAGTAAGCAGTCTGTGTATACAAGCATGGGCAGCTGCTGGGCACAATGTGTGTTGAAGTTTTGGGTGATGTAAGCAGTCTGTGTGTACAAGCACATGTAGCTGCTGGGCTCCATGTGTGTGTTGAAGTTGTGAGTAAAGTAAGCTGTCTGTGTATACAAGAACGTGCAGCTTCTGGGCACCATGTGTGTTGAAGTTGACTAAGCAGTCTGTGTATAAAACCATGTGCAGCTGCTGGTCACCATGTGTGTGTTGAAGTTTTGGGTGAAGTAAGCAGTCTGTGTATACAAGCACGGGCAGCTGCTGGGCACCATGTGTGTGTTGAAGTTTTGGGTGAAGTAAGCAGTCTGTGTATACAAGCACGTGCAGCTGCGGGGCACCATGTGTGTGTGTTGAAGTTTTGGGTGAAGTAAGCAGTCTGTGCATACAAGCATGGGCTACTGCTGGCCACCATGTGTGTCTTGAAGTTTTGTGAAGTAAGCAGTCTGTGTATACAAGCATGTACAGCTGCTGGGCACCATGTGTGTGTTGATGTTTTAGATGAAGTAAGCAGTCTGTGTATACAATCATGGGCGGCTACTGGGCACCATGTGTGTGATGAAGTTTTGGGTGAAGTAAGCAGTCTGTGTATACAAGGATGGGCAGCTGCTTGGCACCATGTGTGTGTTGAGGTTTTGGGAAAGTAAGTAGTCTGTGTAGACAAGGATGGGTAGCTGCTGGGCACCATGAGTGTGTTGACGTTTTGAGTGAAGTAAACAGTCTGTGTATACAGGCATAAGCAGCTGATGGTCAGCATGTGTGTGTTGACGTTTTGGGTGAAGTAAACAGTTTGTGTATACAAGCAAGGGTCGCTACTGGACACTATGTGTGTGTTGAAATTTTGTGAAGTAAGCAGTCTGTGTATAAAAGCATGGGCAGCTGCTGGGCACCATGTGTGTGTTGAAGTTTTGGATGAAGTAAGCAGTCTGTGTATACAAGCACATGCAGCTGCTGGGCACCATGTGTGTGTTGAAGTTTTGGGTGAAGTAAGCAGTCTGTGTATACAAGCACGGGCTGCTGCTGGGCACCATGTGTGTGTTGAAGTTTTGTGAAGTAAGCAGTCTGTGTATACAAGCATGGGCAGCTGCTGGGCACCATGTGTGTGTTGAAGTTTTGGGTGAAGTAAGCAGTCTGTGTATACAAGGATGTGCAGCTGATTGGCACCATGAGTGTGCTGAAGTTTTGAGTGAAGTAAACAGTCTGTGTATACAGACATGAGCAGCTGCTGGTCAGCATGTGTGTGTTGATGTTTTGGGTGAAGTAAACAGTTTGTGTATACAAGCAAGGGTCACTACTGGACACTATGTGTGTGTTGAAATTTTGTGAAGTAAGGAATCTGTGTATACAAGCATGGGCAGCTGCTGGGCACCATGTGTTTGTTGAAGTTTTGGGTGAAGTAAACAGTCTGTGTATACAAAGACGTGGAGCTGCTGGTCACCATGTGTGTGTTGAAGTTTTGGGTGAAGTAAGCAGTCTGTATACAAGAAGATGCAACTGCTGGGCACCATCTGTGTTGAAGTTGAGTAAGCAGTCAGTGTATACAAACACGTGGAGCTGCTGCTGGGCACCGTGTGTGTGTTGAAGTTTTGTGAAGTAAAGAGGGGGATGGATTATTTGACAGATGACTCGCAACCATCAGCATTAGTGTAGAAGAAGTTAGAAAATTGCACTGAATCAAGAGAATTGTTGAGAGTTAATGCAACACCCCAACACAATGGCAAAAATCAGAAAAAGGGGGTGTTTGATGATGATAACAGCGATGTTATGAAAATGGCTCAGTTTAATTTTCAATGGGTTTGGTATTGTGGTTTCAGAAGTCGTAATAATTTAATGTTTACGAGGGAATGCTTAATACTGGTTTCAAAGTAGAAAATGAGGTAAACAGTATGTAATTTTTGTCACAATTTTTCTAAGTTTGTGTGTAGATGATGTACTGTCAATCTAAGCTACTGAGAGTTAATGTGGCATCACTGTTAAAAAGGTAAGTTGTTATTGCTGAATATAAATGTCTGAATGATAAAATAATGTTAAAACCATGATCAGGGAGCGGCAGTCTTGTTTATCTTATTATCTGTTGCACTGTTCAGTCCTTATAGATGAAGATATTATTGGAATGGGTATGGATGCATACTCATCACGCCACACAGAGATAAATAAATAAATTGTGATCAAAAAGTTAAAGTAGCTATAAAACCACATCTGGATAATCACAGCAGAAAAGTACTCAACTTGTCAAAATGTCCATCTCTGACTATAAACTCAGCTTCATCTCAAAGGTAGAAAGCAATATGATACTCTTGCATTTTTCACTTAAATAAAAATTTGAAAGGGAGTAATTGTGAATAAAGCATGCCATTAATAAAGAAATCACCAGGCTACAGGACACACCAAATCCATTAAAAAGAAATTGTGCAAACTTCAGAACAACCAGACATAAATCACAGTGCCACAGACACAAAGAGAGACCTTCATTAGGCAGAGAGATAGATAGATAGATAGATAGATAGATAGATAGATAGATAGATAGATAGATAGATAGATAGAACAAGCAGAATAAAATAATACATTTATATTGGATCAGACATTATATCTAGTATTTTTCCACAAACAATGAAGGAAAAGGTAGCTAAATCCCAAAGTGTTAGCCTGACCAGCATTCCATGTAAAATCACTGAGAGAGTCAACCATGACATTAAGGGAAGAGCCTGCTTTTTGATTCTTACAGCAATCTTTGAAGATGTAACAGAATCATATGACAAGGGACTAATAGTGCTTACTGCTCAACTGGGCCTTGATAAGACATCTGATACTATTGTACATAAAGCAATAATTAAAACATTAAAAGCATCAAATGGCAATGTATCTGCAACTCAAAGGATAAAACAATGGTTAACCAGCAGGACACAAGTTAGGGTGGTATACTTGTCTCTGCTGATAAGGGTTTCAGAGGGTATGTTCCACAGCTCTCTGGATGAGGGTCACTTCTTTTCAACTATTACTTTCAAGTATAAAAATAGGAGATGGTTATGTATTACCAGACAAGATGCTGACTGCAAACTGGGTAGGAATCACCTGAGTAAAAAGCTGATGTTCTCTTGGATTTCTAGAAAAAGACTGGCAGTATTACTAATGGCCTCGGGTTTAATACTGCATCCCACAACTTGGCTAAAATACATGCTAAAGTCATAAAAAATGACAACAGCACTGAAGATCTAGAGACAAGAAAAAAATAAAAATTGACCAGTGTCCATCTGCCACAGTTATAAAAACACACTCTGTAACCTAGAAGTATATGGCTAGTGTCTGCTGTAAAATCAATGAACTACATTACGTCTCACTAATCTGACCCATTGCTGAATATATAATAATGCGTTTTGTAGTCTTCAAATAAATTAAATTGATTTCTTACAAGGAAAATCATAGGGATGGAAAAACTGAAACACTTAAGAAAATGGTCTGTATACAAAAGCTTAATGCCACTGCCTGTGTCTATGAACCTATGTACATGGGGCGTCACATGAAGACAGCAAGAACATCAGCCATAAAAGGGGCATTCACATATACAATCCTCAGAATAAGGTAGCCCCATAAGGACAAAAAGCCACAAGGGTTAAAATGAGTAATCTTAGTAAAGAGCAAGATGTAGGGGGGAGGTGGGTGGGATAGAATACTGCAAATAGAAGAGAAGGACATCTATGGTTATGGCAAGATTTTACACAACTATTCTACATCCTTCTATTCAGTGTTGCGGTATTCTTTATATATGGGAGAGAGCAAAAGCTGAAAGGCAAGTCATGGAAGGGGAAGAAAGACAGGAAGACTTAGCAGAAACATTTTCCACAAATCCATGCCAGATTGTCTTTGGAAATCCTGCCCTGGATCTGGATATATTATCCAGTTTGTAATGCTTTGTAAAGGTATGAACAGAAGACCAGGTAACAGCTCCCAAAATGGATTGAGCATCCAGTCCTTAAAGTAAGCCCCTGAGGACGCAACTGTTCTGGTGGAATGGGCCTTAACAGAAGATGATAAGGATCTTCCATGAAGGCACAGCAAAACACAATAGCCTTGTAAATCCAAGAAGAAATGTTTTGCTTGGAAACATGTAAACCCAGTGCCCTGGCATGAGAAGACACGAAAAGTTGATCAGATTTCCTAACAGACTTCATTTTGTCAAGGTAGAATCTGAGCTGTCTATATATATCCAAAGAATGCAGAATCCTCTCACTAGGAGACTGAGGAAAAGCGAAAGGGGCAGGCAGCTGGATAGACTGATTCAGAGCCAACTCATTGACCACTTTTGGTAAAAAGGAGGGATTAGTTAAAGGCAAGCAAGCAGACAAGGCTGAACAATGGACATTGACTGAAGAATAAGAAAGACCATTGTTAAGCAACTCACAAGGGTAAGAAAGCACTAAAGGAATATCCACCAAGAAGGAGTCCTTTTTTTCTTTTTGGAACCAGATAAAAAATCTTTTCCACTTGGAAATGTAAGATTTCCTAGTATTGGGTTTCCTTGCCTCCTGCAAAACCTGAAGCATGTGCTTAGAAAACAGGTGCCTGAAAGAACTCAAATGCTGATCACTCACATGGCTTTCATATACTCTAAACTCACCCGAGGCATTTTCTTTCAGTGTAGAAAGAGCTCATAGGTCCTTATCATCCTCTAATAAAAAAACAAGGAATCTCCGTGGTATCCCTGAAGTCTCAAAGCAAACCACTAAACAAGTATAGTGGGTCCAAAAACAAAACAGTGTAAGAAACTTCTCTGTGTGGAAGATTTTCACTCGAAATATCTCTAGTTAATCACTGTATATTAATCAGATCAGATAATAGTAGTAGAAGTAGTGAACTTAAACTCGTCTTAAGTTAAAAAAAAATATATATATATATATATATATATATATATATATATATATATATATATATATATATATATATAATTGTACAGAATTACTAAGTATTCGAAAGTAATCCAAGAAAGGCAGGCAATCTGTTTCCAGTCGAAAATCCATTATTAAGTACACAGACACCAGTCAAAAATCCTTTATTAAGTACAGAGACTCCAATAGAAAATACTTATAAAGTATTTTCTACTGGAAACAGACTGCCTGCCTTGCTTATGGTGATAAAATATGAAACGTGTTACATAAATAACTTTCCCATTAAGGGACGGGTATTCTGTTGCACCTTTTACTTAATATTGTTTCCTCAGTTTCTGAGCTCTAAGGTCAGTAATGTGGAGTATTTACTTATTATTACTACACATTCTATTTAACCTATATAAATAAGTTGCCTTTTACTTAATACTGCTTAGTTATAGTTAATCCTTGTCACATTGTAGGGTAGCATATTTACTTTACCATTGATAACATGCACTGATATAAGTGTAGTTGATATAGAATAGGTGTGTGTGCATTTTGATCTTTTTGACCCCCCCCCTTTTTTTATAGATATAAAATATATGTCTTTGTAGGGTTTGTAACTGGATATATTCCAAAGACATGCATCTGGAGCATTTCTCCTCGGGCCTCCGCTGAAAACAGGCTCTGTGGAACCTAGTCAGACTTTCCCGGTCAACAAATGATACATAAATAAATAAAAAATAAATAAAAATATAATTGCTCCCCCTTTTTTTTATATGATATAAAATATATGTCTTTGTAGGGTTTGTAACTGGATATAATACTGATTGAAAAATGAGTGAATGTGGTAATGGTTCACGTTAGTTATACTTTAGTGTACAATGAATTCCCATAGTTTATCTTGGCCAGGACTTCGATTCCCGAGGTTTGTGGTGCAGCTCGCGCTGTCTTCTTGTTGTATTGAGCTTCACTAGATTCACAGTCTGATATAGCCACTTACCCGTAAAAGGTTTCCTGCTGAAAACTTAATGGGAGACAACTCTGGACTCAGGCAGCCTTGAGATTAGTGATTGCGAGCCTTCTTAATATTGTAATCACTGGGCAGATATGCTGAGAAGGAGTAAAGAGGCCATGTGGACTTTGATCCCTGACTTCATGCATTTGCAATGTAAACCTGCAACGTCAACTGGTACCAGGAAGCAAAACTGTTCCAAATGCGGAAATACAAAGAAAACTGTCTTTTATCCTCCAAGTGAGTTAAAGCCAATATAAAAGCTTATTTGCTATTGTAATACATGTTTTGTGCTATTTCAAGCAACAAACTATGTAGCATTTCACTATCTGAGATGCCTTTTGAAGGCTTCAAGTAACACAGTGCTAACTTACGGAATGCTTTATCAAACAGATTTTGAAAATGATGAACTCATGTACAGAGTTATAGTTGGAGGTTCAACACACTTTAAAACTACTGCAATTGATCTCCAGTTATATTTTAGTAATTCTGTGCACAGAATACATTTAGGTTAAGAGCAGAGTTACTTAAAATGCTTCTACTTCAATGAGATGTGCACTGACTATATACACCATGCAGAAAGCTGCTTTCTTGACTCTTGTGTGATCTCTCTTATCTAATGAAACAGTTTTATAGACATCTGATAATTAATACCCTCATCTCAATTTTATGTGCAGGCAGATATTCTGTATATTTCATATTTTAAGTTACACCCAACCACCTCACTAACATTACTGTTATCAAAGTAACTTCTATGAATGATTCAAACCGTCTAATGTGAATTGTAATATGACTGTCTATTTGGAGATAATTTTCTTTAGCACACTGGTACTAAAACACATTTGATGTAAATACGGAAGTGTGAATGGATTGACTACTTACTCCCTTCCCTCTCTTCCTATATAGAAGGGACATATACAAATGTACTCCTTTATTCTATAAGAAAAATGTTTAACTAAACTTAATGGTTGGATAACATAGCAGCATACATGTACTTAAAATGTTGTGCATACACCCCTCAGAAAAGGTTCTCATTTTATATCTTAATCCTTTTTAAAATGTTTCATGTCATGTGTATCTTTTTGGTTATGTCCTACTGTCAATATGTTTACTCTAGATAAGTTTAGATATGCTTAGAGAATCCAGAATAGTTACATAAACATATAATTTTATTAATAACTTTTCCTGAATAACTCAGGCTGTATTTATTATATTTACACAGTGCTGCGGTAGCGTTGTCACCTCACAGTAAGATGCTGTCCGGTTCGATTCTCAGCTAGAGCGTCTTCTGCGTGGAGACATGCGTGAATGGGCATACCTTCGTTGAAGGTTGGGCGTTAGGCCTGAAAAGCCGGTATGTAAAAATCAACTGCCAATCATTAGCAGACCGGAGTTCTGCTGTGGCGACCCCTAACCGGGAAAAGCCGAAAGACACAAACAAACAAACACAGGATCATTTCGTTTGAATTTCCCTTTTAAGGTCCTTTAACTGATCTTACTAAAGCATTAAGAAGTGTTTTAATGATTTACCTCATATGTTTATATATTTATGCTGATAGCTTAAGTTAATTTTTCTAGTTCTAAAAAAATTGAACCTCTAGAAGTCTTTAATGAAACTATGAACGTTTAAAAAGGAAAAAAATACATAATCTGAATAAGACCTTTTATAATAGGCTTTAAACATTGATGAGTCTAATTTTGATTTTGCAAACTTTAATATCTACAGATAATAGGTGGTAGCTGGATTACTGCTGCTACAGATAGAGTTGCAACTCGAATGGTTGATGCTGCTCGAATTCGGAGTTCATAACTCCAGGCTGGGTGCGAATTTAAATTCTAACATTTTATTTATTCAATGTTACAATATAAATATTGATCTGACATCCACTTCATTCCTCACAATATTTTCATTTTTAATAAAATTCAAGGACTCTCAAGCCCACATAAGAACTTCACAGGTCAAAAGATTTGATTAATTCACCAATTAATGGAGGGAATAGCTTAGAATTACTTATAAAATATGATAAGCTGAGCATATTGTACCTATTGCTACGTATATAAAATCATCATCATCATCATCATCATTCTCTTTCGGCTTTAGACCCATTAGGGTTAGCCTCATCAATGTCTCTTTCCATTTCTTCCTATCCTCTGCATCTTGCTCTGTCACACCAACTGCCTGCATGTCCTCTCTCACCACGTCCATAAACCTTACCTTAGGCCTTCCTCTATTTCTCTTATCTGGCAGCTCCATCCTTGGCATCTTTTTCCCAATATACCCACCATCCCTCCTCAGCACATGCCCAAACCAACGCAATCTCATCTCTCTTGCTTTGTCTCCAAACTGTCCAACATGAGCTGACCCTCTAATATACTGATTCCTAATCCTATCCCTCCTAGTCACACCGATTGCAAATCTTAACATCTTTAACTCTGCCACATCCAGCTCTGACTCCTGCCTTTTTGTCAATGCCACTGTCTCCAACCCATATAACATAGCTGGTCTCACTACCCTCTTGTAGACCTTCCCTTTCACTCTTACTGGTACCGCCTGTCACAAATCACTCCTGACACTCTTCTCCACCCATTCCACCCTGCCTGTACTCTCTTCTTCACCTCTCTTCCACTTACTCTGAACTGTTGATCCCAAGTACTTAAACTCTCCCTCCACCTTTACAACTCTCCCACCTGCAGAGTCTCCTCAACCTTTTCCTACTACTCTACATTTCACAATGTTCTGTCAAACATTAGCCCTGTGACCCTCATTCCTGTCTCTCATATGTCACCTGTCCAGAGTCACTCAACCTGAAGAAAGGATCAGAGCTGTCATCTGCAAACATCATGTAATCCCACGGGCCTCCTGTCTACCGATCTTATCTCTGTCACTCCTGTCCATCACCCCAAATAAGAAAGGACTGCAGTCCTCACCACTGTCACACCTCTACCCTCATATCCTGTACCACTCCTTCCCACTGTACTTCTCTGCCACTCCCGACTTCCTCATACAATACCACAACTCTTCTCTAGGCACCCTGTCATATGCTTTCTCCAAGTCTACAAAGACACAATGCAACTCCTTCTGACCTTCTCTGTATTTCTCCAACAATACTCTCAGAGCAAACATTGCATCTGTAGTGCTCTTTCCTGGCATGAAACCATACTGCTGATCACTAATCATCACCTCCTTTCTTAACCTAGCTTCCACTACTCTTTCCCATAACTTCAAGCTGTGACTGATCAATTTTATCCCTCTGTAGTTACTGTAGCTCTGCACATCACCCTTATTCTTAAAGATAGGTACCAAAACACTTTTCTCCACTCCTCAGGCATCCTCTGACTTTCCAAAATTTCATTAAACAATCTAGTTAGAAATTCCACTGCCATTTCTCCTAAGCACCTCCATGCTTCCATTGGTATGTCATCTGGGCCAACAGCCTTTCCATTCTTCATCCTCTTCATAGCTGCCCTTACTTCCTCCTTGCTAATATGTTTCACTTCCTGATTCACTATCCCCACATCATCCAACCTTCTCTCTCTCTCATTCTCTTCATTCATCAGCCTCTCAAAATACTCTTTCCATCTACTCAACACACTCTCCTCTCTTGTGAGTACCTTTCCCTCACTATCCTTTATCACCCTTACATGCTGCACATCTTTCCCAGCTCTGTCCTTCTGTCTAGCTAATCGGTACAGGTCCTTTTCTCCCTCTTTAGTGTCCAATCTCTCGTACAACTCTCCATATGCCCTATCCTTAGCTTTGCCCACCTCTCTCTTTGCCATGCCTCATCTCCTTATACTCATGTCTACTTTCTTCATCTCTTTGACAATCCCACTTCTTCTTTGCCAGCCTCTTCCTCTGTATACTCTCCTGTACTTCCTCATTCCACCACCAGGTCTCCTTGTCCTCCTTCCTCTGTCCAGATGTCACACCAAGCACCTTTCTAGAAGTCACCCTTACTAGTTCTGCTGTAGTTACCCAGCTATTCGGTAACTCTCCACTGCCTCCCAGTGCCTGTCTTAACTCTTCCCTAAACTCCACTTCACAATCACCCTTTTTAACTTCCACCATTTAATCCTTGGCACAGCTTTCACACTCCTCCTCCTCTTCTTGATCACCAACGTCATTCTACATACCACCATTCTATGCTGCTTAACTACACATTCCCTGCCACCACTTTACAGTCTCCAATCTCCTTCAGACTGGCCCTCCTACATAGTATATAATCAACCTGTGAGCATCTTCCTCCACTCTTGTACGTCACCCTATGCTCCACCCTCTTCTTAAAATACGTATTCACCACAGCCATGTCCAGCCTTTTCGCAAAATCCACAATCATCTGACCTTCTGCATTCCTCTCCTTAACACCATACCTACCCATCACTTCCTCATCCCCTCTGTTCACTTCACCAACATGCCCATTAAAGTCCGCTCCAATCACTAGTCTCTCACCCTTGGGTACACTCACCACAACTTCATCCAACTCACTCCAAAATTTCTCTTTCTCATCCATCGCACACCCAACTTGTGGAGCATATGCACTAACAACATTCATCATTACACCATCAATTTCGAGCTTCATAAACATCACTTGGTCAGACACTCTCTTCACATCTAAAACACTCTTGGCATATTGTTCCTTTAGTATAACCCCTACCCCATTTCTCCTGTCATCCGCACCATGATAAAACAATTTGAACCCATTTCCTAAACACCTGGCCTTACTTCCCTTCCATCTGGTCTCTTGCACACACAATATATCAACCTTTCTTCTCTCCATCATATCAGCTAGCTCTCTTCCTATACCAGTCATACTGCCAACATTCAAAGTTCCTACCCTCACTGCTACACTCCTAACCTTCCTCCTATCTTCCTGCCTTCTGGCATGCCTTCGCCCTCTTCTTCTCCTTCGGCCAACAGTAGCCCAATTTCTGCCAGCACCCTGTTGGCTAACAGTACTGGTGGCGGTCGTTGTTAACTCGGGCCTCGACCGATCCGGTATGCAATTATGAAAAGTTCTCCGCATCAGTAATTTTTGGCAGAAGTTTTACGCCGGATGCCCTTCCTGACGCAACCCTCCCCATTTATCCGGGCTTGGGACCGGCACAAAGAAATGCACTGGCTTGTGCATCCCCAGTGGCTGGGTTGCTACATATATAAAATGGTAACCTTAAAAGGGATCTCATTAAACACTAATGGTATAAACAACACATGTAAAAGGGGAAGTTTATTCAGACACCTAAACATACATAGATCTAACCTAATGTTTCTCCAAAAAACCCATCTTTTGAAAGAGGACATAACTAAATTAAACACTAAGAAGTATACTACCCTAGTCAGCTCAGAGCACACAATGACAAAAGATAGGTAGCTATTTTGTGGAGCAAACACCTACCTATTCCCAGGATAATTAAAACATACAAGGATGACAAAGGAATGTTTTGCCTAGTTATAGTACAGATTAATGGAAAGATCTTTACTTTCATCAATGTATCTTGAATACCAGGTATAGGTATTAGTACAGTGAAACAACACCTTAATCAAATAGTACTCCTTTCCAAAGGAGATATAATTTTAGCTGGTGACTTCAATTGTACCCTACATGAAAATGACACTAGCGTTCTAGGGAAAAGGAAAATTTCTGCTAACGCAAAACATTTAAAGGACTTTATAAATTCATATCATTTGAATGACATTAATAATCAAGCTGATGTTAAATCCTTACCATATACCTTTTTTGAATAGATATAAGTCTTATTCTAAGATGGATAGAGTCCTGATCTCCAATCAACTTGTGAATGATTTATCCAAATCTATGATCACCTCTTCCCCAATATCAGACCATAACTCAATAACTTTTGAACTTATTGTAAATGTAATGGATAACATTCACTTAAACGAATTACAATATACCTAACTCAATTAAAAGATTTCTAAAAGAATTCATAAACAAGGAGACACAAAATTTTATAGAAACAAACACTACACCAGATGTCTCGGTTATTTATGTTTGGGATGCCTTGAAATGATATTTATATGGACAAAGTATTAGATGTTATAATAATAAAAGGAAAACGTGAGACAAACACCTATTATTCATATAGAATAAATTAGACACACTTAAACTCAACAAGGATAACCTCACCAATAAAGAAGTCGCAAAAGAACTCAATAAACTAAATGATGAATTTAAAGAAATCCTAAAACCACAAAACCAAAATATGCCTAGAGAAATATAAATTCTTATCCAATTCAATAAATCCCAAATATTTAAATAAACTTAAAAATAAAACAAAAAGACTTAGCAAACAAAATCATATCAAAGAGATGTTTTCCTTTAAGAAAAAGAAGAATGTTTCTAACCTACTAAAAATGCTGGATGTATTTATGGACTATTTTCATAAAATTAATCACAATAAAGTTAATATGGAATCAAAAGATAAAATAAAAGAATTCATTACTAAATATATGGATAAAAAACTTAACAAACAACAGGTTGAATTAATAGATAAACACATCTCATTTACAGACATCCTCACTCAGATAAACAAACTCAAATTAAATAAAGTGCCAGGAAACGGTGGTATTATACCTGACTTCTATAAAATAATGCCTAAAAATGCTCTTTTATTAATATATAATGTATTTTTGACAGCCCAGATTGAATTAACTATTCCTCCATCTTGGAAATACACTTTTATTTCTGCAGTTTTGAAAACCAATAAAGACCCAACAAGGTTCCCCTCATATAGGTTCATCTCTCTACTAAACACTGATTACAAGATGCTTACGAATATATTTGTGGACAGATCAAAGACAATTCTTCCAAATATAATTGAAGAGGATCAAGCAGGCTTTATTACAAACAGAAATACCTTTGACACCATAAGAAGAACCTTAACTTTGATTATGCTAATAAAAAAATAAAGACCTGACATTAATAAGCCTTGACATAAACTCAGAGTTTGATTCTGTAAACTGTGATTATCTGTTCATCTTGCTGAAATGCATAAATTTCTCTGATATATTTGTAAATTTGATTGAACATCTATATAAAGGAGCATTAGCATACATAAACATAGACACATACACCTCTCAACATGTACCCATATTAAAAGGTACCAAACAGGGCTGTCCACTCTCTCCTTTATTATTTACCTTAATAATGGAACCCTGGGCTAACCTAATTAGAAACAACAAAGATATAGAAGGGTTTAAAATAAATAATGATACATCATCAAAAATACAGCTTTTTGCTGATGATGTTCTAGTTACATCTAACGGAAACAACTTTTCTCTAGTGTCATTATTTAACTCTGTGGTAGACTTCCAAAAAAATCTCTGGTTTGTTTTTTAATGAAGAAAAAATAAAAATTCTACCTATATACTGAGACAAAAATAATCTAAGTAGCATATACCATAAGTACAAACCTAAATCAGATCAAATGACTTATCTAGACATTATTTTAGCAAAAAGACATTAAGTCTATAATTTACCTTAACTATAGTAAAAGTCTTGAAAACATACAAACACTTATATCAAGCTGGAATAATATATTTTTTCTATGGGGAAATGACTTACAATAATTAAAATGATAATATTGCCAAAGATACTTTATTTAATTCAATCAATATTACTTCCACCTTCTAAGACAATCATTAAATCATTAAATCATTAAAAAATTAAGCTCTATCATGTTAAAATTCCTCTGGGCTCCATATAAACCCAGAGTAGCTTTAAGGACACACATAAATAGTTGGTCTAAAGGAGGCATAGTTTTTCCCAACATTGACTCATACTCCATCTCCTCCATAATCAAAAATATCACAACAATTAGACCATTCATACTCTGCGAAATGGAAGAAATATTGGGAATTAATTAGCATGGAATTAATCACTACACCACAAACATACAAAACTGATATTATAAATAATCCCATGTTGTGGATTCTCAAGGATTTCTGCTCCATCCCTTTCAAACCAAGATACTCATCTAATTACTTACCAAATATCATTATTACTTTCTGAAACTTTATATATAAACATCCTAAGTGTAAAGAATGGATCTTCATTCTGTATCCTTTAGCATACACACAAGGCATTATTTTATCATCTAAACCAGATAAAGCACTATTATTTAAACAGAAAAACCTAATATATTGGTATCAGATGTTGCTAGTTAATAAAGTTAAACATTTAGACTTTTTAATCCAAGAATTTGAATTGGATGAAACTTGTTTGGAGATTCAGGCCTTTAGACAACATCTATCTAACAAACTTGATTTAATATCACCTACAGCTAAAAAATCCATCCTAAATATGACAGATTACATGGTATTAAGCTTAAAGCAGAACGTTTCAGACAAAGGTAAACCTTTTCACATTCACAGAATTATTTGAGATGAAACCTATAGTTGTCCAGAAAATTCCTGGAATTACTTCCACTCCATTAATAGTAAACTACCAAAAGAACAAGATAAAGAGTATATTCTGTAATCAACTGGTAAAACAACTTCTCCTATTAAATGGAAACTTTATACCTGGAAATTCTTACACGGGTCCTTTTACACTCCACTAATAATGAGTAGAATTAATAAAAATACAATATGTATAAGAGCTGACTGGGCACACGTTCTATGATTGTACAAAACTGACAGATTATTGGACATTTGTTAATAATTTTCTACAGTTTCTATTTACAGACAATTTCACAATTTCTAAATCAATAATCCTCTTCAACACCCCCATACCCAAATGTTGTTAAAAAGTTAAACTTCCCTTATTATGTTCAATTCTAGCAGTGGCTAGAAAGATTATTACTAGAAATTGGATCTCAGATTCCCCTCATTTTATAGAATTTAAAAATGTTCTAACTGATGTGTGTCAAATGGAACTAATGACCATTAAATCAAGAACATCTAGGAAAACATCTTGCTATAATATGTGGGCTACTTTACAACGATTATTAGAAAAACATTCTGTTTCTTTGTGAAAATTCATATATTTGTACATTGATGTAACCTAAAAGTGGATGTCTTTGCAAATACTTTAGTTGTTTTATGACTGTTAAATTTCTTTCTTATTGTTAACTATTTGTACAAATTATTAAGTTCTACTGGTTATTTGTTAAAATTAATAAACATGTTTAAAAAAAAGTTGATCACTCACAAGGTCAATTGTAGAGTTGACAGTTGTGGGTGAATCAGAGATCCCTTGTCCTGAGTGAGTAAGTCTATCCGGTGAGGCAACTTGTGGTGATACCCATTGTCTAATTGCAGAAGAAGAGGGTACCAGTGCTGTATTGGCCAAAAGGGGGTCATTAGCAAGATTTATCATTTGTCCTGTAGAATTTTCAGCACGATTATTTGAATTAAGGGGATGGGGGGAATGCAAAAAGAAATATCCCCTTCCATGAGAAGGATAGAGTGTCTGCCTTCCAAGCCTGAGGGTGAGGGACTCTTGCACAAAAAAAGATGAAGTTGTCTGTTCAGAGGGAAGGCAATCAGGTCCATTTCTTGAGTACCCCACCAGCAAACTATATCCAGGAACACATCCCTGTGAACCATCCACTCGTGGGATTGTGTCATAGATCTGCTTAATGCATCTATCACTGAGTTATGAGCAGAGGAAAGGTACACTGTATGCAGTGACACTTTGCACTGAATAGCCAATTCCCATGCTTTTATGGCTAAGCGACAAAGAAGATAAGATTTTGTGCCCGCCTACTTGTTTATAGGTTCATAGGTTCATAGGCGTGTACTAGGCTAATGGCCCTGGAGCCTATATAAGCCTAGCCCAAGAAGATTCCCAGGCATCATGTCGCCCAAAGTTAGTTTCCAGTGCCCCTGTCAAATAAGGCCACTAAGTGATCCTCGGGGTGAACTTCCTATTACCCATCCACTCGTCAAGATTTCTCTTAAAGAGAGCCAGTGAAGTGCTCAATATTTAATTTATGTACCAAATGACTATAGTATTGTCTGTCAAAATCCTGAGTGGACCTGGTAGAAACATTGAATGAAAGGTCTGCAAGGCAAAAGTCAGTGGCATCAATTCTCTGTTGTTTATGTGCTACCTTTTTGAGAGGGGGACCAAAGACCATGTATCTTCCTGGCAGCAAAAGTTGCCCCCCAGACTAAGTCTGAGGCATCTCTGAAAAGCTGCTGGGTTAGCTGCGGTAGCTGAAGTGGTAAGTCAGGTTTCTGACTGAGTTGCTGCATCCACCAACCCAACTCCATTTTCAAGCAAGGGAGAAGTGGAATCAACTCCTCCAAAGGATGAGCAGGCTGGGACCAAACTGTCTTCAAAAACCACTGCAAATTCCTCATGTGCAGTTTGGCAAAGGACAACATGGGGATTGTAGAGCTCATGAATCCCAGCAGTCTTAGAAATCCCCTGCCATGATAGAGGAAAGGGACAGAAAAGACTCTATGAATGCTATACTTGAAGAATCCCTTTCCGAAGGCAGAAACACATAAATCAAATCTGTCCTGAACCTGCAGCTCAGGAAAATGAGATCCTGACTTGGGGTCAGACTTGATTTCTTGAAATTCACTGTGAATCCTAATCTCTGCAGAAAAGGAATAGCTAGGTCCAGGTGTAGAAAAAGTACTGTTGACCAGAAAGAAGAGATTATCCAAGTAAGGGTAAACTTGAAGGTTTTTCAATCTCAAAAAGGCAATGGCTGGGGCCAGACACTATGTGAACATCCTTAGAGTGATGGAAAGATGAAAGGGCAAGGCAAAAAACTGAAAGTACAAAGAACCCACTGAGAAACACAAGAATTTCCTGAACTGAGGATGAACAGGGATATGCAGATCCTTGAGATCGAGAGAAGCTAGGTAAGCCTGAGGTGGTCCAAGGGGAAGAAGAGACTGCAGAGATAGCATTCTGAAAGAAGACACCACCAGGAAGGTATTCAAAGTTGAGAGGTCCAGAATGGGTCTCCAAGGGCCGTCCTTTCTTGGAACCAGAAATATTCTGGAGTAAAACCTCATTCCTTACTGGCCTGGAGGGACAGGCTGAATGGTGCCTTGGTTGGAAAGTTGAGCAAATAACTGAGGAAGCAGGTGCAGTTGATTGGGGAGTGGCTGAGGAATCCCCTGAAAGGGGGAAGAGTCTTCCAAGTCATAAAGTATCCATTTTGTATAAATGAAATCTCCCAGGAATCCTGAGTGATTTCCTTCCAGGCTGCAAAGTGATACAGAAAGGCAAAGAGATAGAGGAGTATGACCTGGAAGGTGAATCCAAGAGTCATTGAGAGCCTTGTCTGGGCTGAAAAGGTTGCTGGGGGAAGGAGCAGAAGTAACAGCCTTAGAATGAGGGGGCCTTCTTGAAGACTTACGCGGCCTAGTGCCAGAAGGAGTAGAAGAGGAAGAGCGAGCAGGTTTCCTGACAAATGGAGTCTTGGCAGGGAGGTTCCTATGAAATGTAGGAACTGGGGAGACCAGCACATGTTTTAAATCCTGGAGCACCTTACCTTTTTCCTTCAGAGTCTTAAAAAGATCTGCAGCTGCTTTGCCAAAAGGGGCAGAATTGTCCAGGGGAGCATCAAGTAATTTGGCCTTGATGTCATCAGGGAGAGTCTGGAGACACAGCTAGGAATGCCTTCTGGCCTTGATATCATCAGGGAGTGCCTGGAGACATAGCTAGAAATGCCTCCTGAGAACAGAAGTAGAAGCTGCAGCTCTGGAGGAAGCTTCATCAGCATCATAGCTGCATTTGATTGAATGTCTGGTTACCTGGGAGGATGCTGCCAATAGAGAAAGTACCAGAGACTTAGCCTCTGAGTCAGGTAACTGGGACAGGGACTGTGAAGGCAAGGCTAGAGCATAGCTAGACATATGTGTCTGGTAATTAATGGCTCTGATAGCCACGTTGGAAGATGTGCAGACTTTCTTTACTAACCTTTCCAAAATCTTATTTTCTTTGTCTGACTTCATTGAAGGAGCAACACAAGAGGATTTGTCAGAAGTAATGGATGCCACAGCTGGATCAGCTGAAGGACATTTAAAAAGAAACTTGCAATACTCAGGGACTTTATAAAAGTGGTCAGGTCTTTTTGGAGCAGGAGCTTGTGAATCTGGGGTCTTAGAAATAGATGCAAAGGCATCCAAGAAAGCAGGAAGGGCTGGAGGTACTGCCGAAGGAGCAGGTGCCACCAGCTGAAGCAGCTCATAATAGCGTTTCTGTTCCTCTGTGATTTGAGACGAATCTCACTTAAAGAATTCCCTCATTTTATTGATAGTCCCCCCCCCCCCGAGTCTTCCTCTGAGGAAGCATATTCCAAACTTGAAGGGATTTGTGTGGAATATGCTAAAGAGTCTTCATCTGAGGAAGATCCCTCAGAGTCAGAATCCTGTAGTGGGTAAGAAGCTGACTACACAATAGGGGACTCCTGTGACACAGATGGCGGGACAGGAGAAGAAGAAAAGGCAGGCCATTAAAAGGTGGGAAGCTGAGGTTGGAGACCTGAGGGCCATCAGAGCCTTAATAAGACCCTGGGAAAAGGCATCCCAATCCAACAGAAGGGTGAAGGGGACAGTGGAATGCTTCATCTTCTGTTTCTTTTTAACATGCTTCTCTTGCAGTAGAGAAAGGGCACCCATAGGCCTTATGGGCAGGACTTCTTTAGCTGGAGAAGCAGGAACAGTTCCTAAGTCCTCCGAAATAGCAAACTATGGTTCCCCAAGTCATCCAAACCGGACATCTGCATTGCTTCGGATGTGCTTGGATCCCCACTTCTGATGGCTTCCAATCCAGTACCCACCGAAGATGTGAACCCTACCTCTGACTGTACCACTTAGTTTCATCAATCTCAAGGGGTACGTTGGAGAGAGAAGGCACAGCCGAAGAGGATTCAGGCCTAGCTTTGCTGACCTTCCTCTTCACAGATGGCTCAAAAGAACTCGAGGAACCCTCCGTCACATCTCTAGCCAAACATTTAACTCTCTGGTTTTCCAAGTAGAGATTTAAAGCCAACAAATGACTGTGTAAAGTCTTAGGTACAATAGCCTGACAGAACAAAACTGATGGTCGAGAGTAGGCCGTAAGCAAAACAAACAAAGCTCATGACTATCCTAATAGGCTCATAGGTTAGTACTAAGCTAACTGCCCTCACGAGCCATTGTAAGCCTAGCCAATTGTTCCTTGTGAGACTCAAACCCTGCACCTTGTGCTTGTAAGGCAAACACCTTAGCCATTAGGCCACCCCCCAACCCTTTGCCTTCCACGCCTATGCTTGCCCTTTCTGGATAACATTCACAACAACAAAAAGGCAGAAGCGACAATTTAAATCCCCAGTGGAGTACTTATCTGAAAGTGAAAAGCAAATCTCAGTATCCAATGGCAGACCTAACATATGAGTCAACATTTCTGAATGGTGGCAAAAAAGTTCTGAGGACTGTACGTGCAGATGTCCCTTTTATGGCTGAAGTTCTCTTTGCCTTCATGTAACATCCCATGTACAGGCAGTGGAATTAGGCTTTTGTATACAGGCCGGTTGTCGGGTCGTGGAGCAGAATACAGCCCATATGTAAAGAATACTACAACACTGAACGAAGGACATCCACTGGTTATGCAATTACAAACACTAAACTATGAATGTAAAGGAATACAGTGAACACTGAAACTCACTGTACTCACTTTAGAATGTTTCTTGAGAGGGAAAGACGCTTATTGTGCCCATATAACCACGTTTTACATATAAGAAGTCTGAGATCACCACCTCCAAAGTTCTCTGAATTAAAGATTTAAAATGTAAATACGCTTTTCACTGTGGTATTGCTGGTTTGAGAATTACATTTATGTTCATCAATTTCAAATGGACCCCTTCTGATCTGGTTCCTTTTGAAAGTCAAAGTATGAAACACACCACCAGCGGAAATAACACCATATCTGGAAAAGAAAGTGGATAACATACACAATATTTCCAAGACTATGAAGAAAGCTTTGCCTTAAATTAGAACTAGATAGGTATTAACTTTTTTCGTGTACACAACCACATAATTACACATATATGATTATATGACATTTGCTTAAATGACAAATTCTTTGAAGCCCAAATGGGTGAAAACCACTTTATTGAAAGACCTTATATATGAATTCTTAATAATTAAAACTTCATACATTTAAAATCACCCTATTAAAAATGTTTCCACAAATGTTTTTGTAGGGAGTCAAGCCTGCCTGCACCCTATACCCCTTAACTTAAATATACTAGCGTCAAGGTTTCACAACTGACGAAGAAGTAGAACTACCACGCACACAGGAAATGATCATCAGTCCACAAACAGAAATCTTGCCAGCAGCAGTCGTGTGTATATAATTCTAGTCAGAAGATAAAGCTGTATTTCTACATATTCTACTTCTGATTTATAGATGTAGTTCTGCGTATACCACATTCCATGAAATGGACTGTCAGACACATGGTCATGCAACTGAATGAGATTTCAATACACTGAGTATTCAATCAAATTCAATCAAAGACATCATGGGTCTACTGCTAAATTTCAGACTTTCAAAATGTCGACTTTCTTATGGTTGAGACCATAAGATCAAAGTTTTGAAAGTTCAAAATGTTTAAATGGAAATCGCCGTACAGCACAGAATGGTATATTTACTGTTTTCTTCACTATAGTGAAATCTCGGAGTTGATTTATTTAGTTTAGTTTCAAAGTTTCAAAACTTTAATCTTATGATCTCAACCATAAGAAAGTCAACATTTTGAAAGTTCAAAATTTAGAAGTAGACCTATATAGATATAGATATATATGTATGTTTTGGTGTGTGTGTGTGTGTGTGTGTGTGTGTGTGTGTGTATATATATATATATATATATATATATATATATATATATATATATATATATATATATATATATATATATATATATATATATATATATATATATATATATATATATATATATATATATATATATATATATATATATATATATATATATATATATATATATATATATATATATATATATATATAAACACCATCAAGATTTCTAGCACTCGATTTCTAAATTCACCAAATAATGATTTATTCATTTTTCATCCACAAAATCAGTTTTAAGGCAGGGCAATAGCTAAGCTAAAGCAGACCGGTTTCGCCCACTGGTGTCATCAATGCAGTAATCAGTATTTGGTGACTTTATGAACGGAGTGCTGGATATCTTGACGGTGTTTTAACTGCATTTTGTCTGTGCACCTGTAAGTCGGTTTGTGCGCCAAGACATTACTGGGTCATGTTTTTATATATAT